>NC_134864.1:40584166-40731666 GCF_049852395.1 Peromyscus maniculatus bairdii | reverse complement strand
GATGTGAGAAATAAGGACTGGGTCTCCTGTCAGGGATCCTGACAGCCAGGAGAAAACACAGACCCTAAGGACATGCCATGTTATCCATGGCTCTCAACAGATGAGCTGTGGCCTTCATATGCCCAGGATCCAACATGGCTCCACAGTTGTTATTCTGAGTAACAAACAGCAACAACAAAGTACCATCCTTCAGTGTGAGCAGCAGGCACAGCTAGGTAAGCTGTGTGTACACACACACACACACACAAACACACACACACACACACACACACACCAGGGGACATCACAGGTACAGACAGATGCAACCTGCTTCTGGATTCTGCCTTCTTCTCTGTCCCTAGGCATCCCAACAGACAAATGTGTGCAACATACATTAAGGCGTGCGAGGCCTTTCCTGCTCTCTCCACATCACCTCCCTGCCCCACACTGCTATGGGACCTTTTGCTCACTAGCAATTCTCTGTCACTTAGTCATCCAAATGCCAGTTTGAGTGACATCACCACGAAAGAATGAGCTGCTTTCTGCAAGCAGGGTTTGTGGGAGAAGTCCCCATCCTCAGCTACCATCCACTGCCCAGCAGGTGCAGCTGAGGGGCAGGGGACCAAGGAGAAAGGGACAGGAGATCAGAAATAGGAGAAGTTTTGCTTGGTCTCCCCACCCCCCAGCCGTCTTCGGCTTCCAAGCAATGTGGCCCTTATACAGAGGCAAGGAGTGGGTGGCGCTGAAGACAGGCGCCCTCTCCTTCCTGAGAGAAGCATTCTTTGCATTTCTCCGCCCCCCCCCCCCCCCACAACCTCTCTCCCTGGCCCGAGGCATTTATGAAACTTCTGACTTAGAGTCGTCCCCAGGGCACACATGACTGGCCACCAGAGAGGAGAGAAACAGCAGAACCCAATTCTGGTACAATTAACGTGGCTTCCATTCCCCAGCAGGGGATGCCCAGCCCTCAGGGTTGCTGGACACAGCGGTGAGTGGAAGAAGTTATAAAGGTAAACAGTTAAGGCCTAGAGATGTCACAAGGAGCCACAAGAGCCCAGCTCTTGAGCCGAGATCCTTCTGCCTCTGCCTCCTGAGTGCTGGGGATTAAAGGCATGCACCACTACCACCACCACCACCACCACCACCACCCAGCTCATTTTTAAAATACCAATATCACTAACTCAATATTCTAGATTGCAGTTATATAAAAACATTTCTAACATTAATTTCACTGATATCCTTGGAAAATAAATTCTGTGTGCACATAGATGGTATGTTCACGTGTGTGCACATGCCTGTAGCAGGCACATGTGGAGGCCAGAGGCTGACCTCTAGAGTTCTTCCTTCAATCTCTTCCCATCCTATTTTATGAGACTGGGTCTGTGGATTCAGTGAGGCTTAGCCAGCTAGCTCCTGGGGATCCTCCTGTCTCTTCTCCCTAGAGTTGAGATTACAGGTATTCCTAGCTTTTTCTTGGGGGGGGGGTCCTAAGGAGCAAACCTCGGGCTTTCACGGTTGTATAGCAAGTACTCTGCCCACTAAGCCATCTCCCCAGCACTCTTATAATAGTTTTTATTATTACATAATAGCTCAATAAAATATTGATACTGAAATATTAACTTCCCCATTGAAATGACATTTTTTTTTCAGATTTAGTAAAAAATTATGACACTTGATGATGTCACTAGTGTCCTGACACGGGGAATTTTAAATCACAAGTGTGTGTGTGTGTGTGTGTGTGTGTGTGTGTGTGTGTGTGTGTGTGTGCAGGCAAGCTGTGTCCACTGGGCATCGGGAGCCATGTCTCCCAGGACTACTGTAGTCACAGCTTCAACCTCCCGTATGCCTGGGATAGCAGCCCACACATACAGGCCACATTCTGTCCCTGTAAAGGACAGTCATCCCCCCAGGGGATGGACATCTAAGCTCAGTCACCTCTCTCTACCGGCTTTCCTTTTCTCGGGGACTAATGGGCAGCTCTGGCCAGGTCCACTCTGCCTAAGCACTGAACATCGCCCATCTCTACTTCCTCTGACACCCAGGCCTCTCATGGGGACCCTGGGTCCCTCACCACCTGGTATGACCCTATCACTTTCCGTACAATTCCTCTCAAGGCACTTCCCCTACAGAAAGGAACGCTGACCACCCTGGGGCTCATGTAGCTCTTCTGTCTGTCTGTCTGTCTGTCTGTCCTTCAGGTACCAGCCTCTCCAGTTGAGTACACTGGGGTATAAACTAAAAACCCTTCCTAGAGGCTGAGGGTGGTATGAGAGAGGGTATACCCATCCCAGTTCTTTCCTGGCAGAAGTGACACAGGGTGCCTGAGATGAAGGTGCCCGGATACAGATAGGCAAGGCATCAGAATCAAGAGCAAGGAAAAGTCACGACTGTCACATTGAGAGAGGATTTCTTACTAGTGTGGCATGGGGACAAACTGAGTCAATCAACACAGAAAGCTCCATGGGATGAGAGCCAGGACCTGTAGTCCAACAGTCTGGATGCTAAGTCCGAGCCTGGCTCATCCTTAGGTTGAGAGCAGACAGCGGAGAACACAGAGCAGTAGAGACGGGTGAGGCGCGGAGTGAGAAGCAATGGATTCCAGCCCTTCCCACCTCCGCTGACTCTCTCCCCTCCCACGCCACACCTGGGACAACCACACAGACGACCGAGGAAGAAGAGAACAGAAGAGGGAGAGGGAGAGGTTTGGCAGGTGCTCTTACCCCCACTGGGTGGCGGGCTGCTGGGGGAGGTCCCCTCCATCTCCTCAAAGGCCTCCTTGTAGCTATGCAGATGGGGCTGCAGGAGAACAGAAGGGTGGAGAGAAGGAAGCCCTGAGGACAGGCTCCCCTTCAGGTGATCCTGGGCATGAGGACAGGAAGCCTGGCAGCCCACACAGTCCCTCTCCAGCTTGACTCTCTCCACTTCACCCGGGGAAGGCCAAATGCTGGCCACTCACTGCCTCAGCCACTCCTTAGTGGTGGCTGAGTACAGGGAGCGGCTGTTTGCAAGGCAACTCTAAAGCTGGGGCAGAACTATTTCAGAACAGAGTCACAGAGATCTGCTAGGCTGGGGTCTCTGCGGGGGCATTCGCAAAGGGAGGGTTTTAACCAACTCCCTGGCAGTTCTTCTGCACATGCAAGTTCGAGTCCCGCCGCCTCTGACTACTGAAATGTCTCCGCAACGGAATCATTTGGGTACAAAAATTAAACCTCCTAAGAAGAGCCTTATTTCTCAAAACGCTCCAAAAGATGCTTGCCAGTCTATCTGACCCACTTTGGACTGTAAATCTGGGGATCATGCACGCCATCTCCAGGATGCTTATCGCCGCCCTAAAGAACTTCCTTTGGAGATCAAGACGGGAACCTCATTCTCAGTGTTAAAGCAAGCAGCTGGGGTACAAATGTTACTGAAGAGAGGAGACCTTGGGTAAGGATACACGGAGGGAGAGATCACTGCATTTACTGATGAAGCAATAGCAGTTGGGTCTCAAGCTCCTGGAGAGGCACACGGGACTCCGCTTCCTGCTGTGGCCCCAGGACTCATCAACTCAAGGACTCACCTCTTTGGGCCGCCCTCCAGGATTGAGGGCAATGGTAAGAGCCAGCTCAGGGGAGACGCACTGGACCGGGGAGCGGACCCCAGGACTACGGGGGGATGTGGCCTCTGGAGACTGGTTCTCATACTGTCCATCACTTGCTGCCCGCCTCCGGAGCGGGGCTGGGGGCTCTGCAGGCTGCCTCTCCCGAGCCTGAACCCCTGGGAGGAAGGGCAGGATATGGAGAGTAATGAGCAAATTAAAGAATGATTCCATTCCCACCTAACACTTCCCCCCACACACAAAGGCAACATTTCAGCTGGGGCGGGGGGGGGGGGCTAAGCTGGAGTGAACCACGTCCCTTCAGTGCCTCACCATGCCTTCCTGTCCCCCAACTCAGCTCAGATCCTAAATTTCCCCCAGTGGGGTAGAGGGGTAGAAGCTGCTTAGCCTGGCCTCTGCCTTCAAGAGGAGTCTCTACTCTGCATAGGATTTGGACCAAAAGCACAAAGGATTGATACAAGAAACAGATGTCGGCTCCTTCCAGCCCCTAGAGGCAAAAGGCCAGAGCTTCCAGAGGAGGGGGGGGGGAGGGTCTCCAAGGCAACTGCATCAACCAACAAGAAACATGGAGCCTCTGGGAAGGACTTTTGGAAAGGGCTGAATTGCATCATCTTGCACATGGCGCTCCCAGTGGGAAACAAAGGAATGACCAAGTCACGCTCTGGAGTCGCCAGCCACAACTGGCTTCTGTGGTGGGTCTGATCTCAGGGGTTCCCTGGCTTTCATCCAGTGCACCCCTGAAACCTCTAACCAACTTCTCCTTAGCAGCCCACATCCTCTCATCGACCCACCGTGGCTGTGCCCATGGCGGAGGCCAAGGCTCCCATCATACCCTACTCTGGCGAAGGCCAAGCAAGTGAGAGCAAAGGGCTCCATCTTCCTGTCCCCACTTCCTGTTTAGCCCGCTACAAAGGCTGTCCATGTTAGCCTCACCCTGCCTCCTCCCCATCTTCTCTCCCCACAGCTGGGCCAAGGCATGGAATCTATTATTTCACTGCGCTGGCTTCCAGAATCCTAGAATACTGACTTCCTAGGTCCCAGGAGCCAAGGCCCAACCCTGAGAGCTGGATTCTAGGCCTAATTACCTTAAAGTCTCATCTCTGCCTTCATCGTCCCCAGGACTACCTAAGGGGCTTGGGTCACGTGAGCTTGGGACATGAACACACCTCTGGGACCCTTAGTCACAAGTGGGAGTGTGTGCGTGTACACATGCATGTATAAAATGCACACATGCGATGCTGGCCTTTAGGAACACAGCCAGGACAGCCCGGTGGGATTCACCCTCATGTAGCCTGAATCTCCTCTCATCCTCTGTGGTGGGATCTGCACAGCCCAGGTGGTCCCCAACCCTTAGTTTGCCACAAATGCTTGCCATGGCCTACACTGCCTGGGAAGCCTCCCTGCTTAGTGTGAACAGCAAAGGGCTGGCTGGGGCAGAACCACTTGGCTCACACGTAGCCACTGTGGTGCATACGCATGTACTCTGTGATGGAGGCTCTGGGGGCCCGTCAGGGGAGGGCAAGACCAGCTGCCAATGGTACAAGTCAGATACAGAAGGCAGAGGGCACACCAGCTCTCCATGAGTGCTTACTCAGAAGCAGCCCTGCCTAGCTGCACAAGGAGACTAAAATGGCCTGCATCCTGATGGTCCCAAACTGCTCTGCTTAAATAAGCCCCTAGCCTCAGAATGCCTTGATTTCCAAAAGAGAGGGGGAAAAAAAGAGGGTGTGTCTGTCCTGCGTAAGGGCTGCTGGGAGAATCTACGGGGACTTAAGAGAGGAGGTGGCCCTGGACATCTGGAGCCACACCAGACTCTGCCAGCAACTCTAGGCTCCCAGAACTCAGGCCTCCTCGGGCCTCAGGCCCCACTTCTCCTTCCTCCAAACAGGCCCCGCCCAACTCAGGCCTCTGGGAAGGGTGGGCCAGGCCTCGCCCTGTTTCTGGGCTCATTCCTGGCAGAAACCCTAGAAGGAAGCACATACAGCCACCGCTTTTCCAATAACGTTGTGACAAAGGAGCGATTTTATAAAAGTTCTGGGGGGTACGGAGTTGAGTTCAGCCCCAAGGTGAATGGAAATGCATGAGAGCTGCCTGTGGTTATGGGGGCACCCCCTACGCTGCCGCCGCCGCCGCCGCCGCCGCCGCCGCCGCCGCCACCACCACCACCACCACCGTCTCTGGCAATCGCTCTTGCTTTTTCAAGAGTGGCCACTACCTTGTCTGGGGGCCCTGTGTTGGCTTTAGAACAGGAGGTCTGTTTCCACGGGAGTCACCCTCCAGGAGGGGCCGAGAACATTCTCGCCCATCCTTTCCTGGCACTGCCTCCAGACCCAGGGCCATAGGGAAGCAGTGCGGACTGAGGCTGCTCCGCATGTGTGGCTGGCCACCCGCAGAGGACACAGACCTGCCCAAAGTGGACAGGCACTTGAGAGCAAGCGTAGTTGAGTTATTTCAGCTCCCCTCCCTGTCACTGCCAGGATGGCACATGGGAGCATGCTCTGGCCAGAGGCAGGGGTGGTGGTGGTGGTGGACCAAATGATCTCCAAAGAGTGAGGGGACTGCAGGACAAAGTCTCCCCTTACAGAAGAGGAGAGACCCCCACATTCCACTCCCACAGGGCTGACCATTCCCAGAGAGTGGTCCATGGCACCAGCAGCCGGTCAGGGCACTCCGTCTCGGAACACAGTGTCTCTCTGTTGTCCCTTTGGCAAGCCCAGAGCCAACCCGGAGTGCCTGGAGAGCTATGGTCCCTCTCCTCGGTCTTTCTATGAGAGGGAGCCTGACGCAGGGGTGAGGAGAGAAGAGAGCCTCATTGTTCCTCAGCCAAGTGGTGGCTCTGGACACCAGCTGACAGCCGGGGCCAGAAAGAGAGAGAGGAAGAGAGAAGAGACCCTCTCACATCCCCAAAACTGCATGGCATGACCATCAAAAGTGGGCCTGCACTCTGTGCAGACCTCCACTCAGGATTTCCTCAGTCTCCTGGCCTATTTTTCTCTCCAAGACTTTGTTTGCTACATGCACACAGGGAGAAGCACTCTTCTCTCTCTGTCTCTGTATCTCTCTCTCTCTCTCTCTCTCTCTCTCTCTCACACACACACACACACGCACACGCACACGCACACGCACACGCACACGCACACGCACACGCACACGCAGACAGAGTGTATGTCTTAGCCCCACAGGAAGGGCCACAGGACACTTAGCGATCTGGTTGGTCCCTAACTTTCCCTACAGCAGGCTTTAGGGCCAGAGGAAGCCGAGTAGGAAAAGGGAAGCCATCAGCGGCTCTGGAAGGCTTGCCCCACCAGGCCGCTGAGTACTGAGAAGTGGGGTGCTCTGATGGTGAGAAGGTGGCCTTTCTGCGCATAATGCCCCACAGTCAGTCCTGCGCCAGCCTCTGAGGGCTGTTTCACGTGGGGCCGGCTGGCACCCCATCTCCCCCAACACTTTACGATGACAGGTGGTCACCATAGCCTGAGAGCTGCCACGGACACCTCGGAGCAGCGTTGAGTCACCCTCTGCCCTCACTGCCCCCGGGACAACGCTGTGCCTAGGGGACAGCTCTCTGCCCAAAGTGCTGCATGGGTCCTAGACCTAATAACATGCATGTGCATGTATATCTGTTTAGAGAGGTCAATATATAAATATATGCATCAATTTATAAATACACACACACACACACACACACACACACACACACACACACACACACTTTCCACACACTTTGGCAAAGCACTGCCCCTCTTTCAGAGTCACACGGATAAATCCCCAGAGTCACATAGTGTCACCACAGGCATCAAAGCAGACCTCTCCCACGGACCCAGATACTGGTCACCCCCACCCCCACAGACCCACTCTTCTTTCCAGCCTTCCGATTTCCAAAAGACTGGATTCCTCAGCTCCAGGTGGTCCGGCTGCATACCCAGGGCTCCAGAAGTAAGGGGATCCAGGATGGAAGGCACCTGCTGAGCCAGGGCACTAGAAAGCCACACGAGCAATCACACTAGCTAGCAGCTCCAGGGCAAGCCATGCCAGCTCCCCTCGGGGACAGGTCCACTGCCCCATAACCTGAACAGACCCTGAGCCCAGCTTAACACTCCAGTCCCCACTGCTGGGCCAAGAAAAAGGCAGAGGGAGAAGAACGGAGAAGGAGGGGACAGTCTGACAGTGGACTGGGACAGAAGGGTCCGTGGGACAACAGATACCACACCACTATCAGGAGTGAAGGGTCCCTCGGCCTGGAGGAGCTGCTTAAGGCTGTGGCACTGGAGAAGCCTGGGTACACGGTCTCCTCCCTGATACTGAGCAAACAAAGGATGAGCGTCTAGCAGCTTGCATGTCCCAGAGGCTGGGGACACTAGCTGACGCAGTCCTAGAATAAACTAACAGGAGTCTGATGGAGGAGCAGCCCATCTGCAGAGTGATGTAGCGCCGGACGGGGCCACATAGGCAAGGCAGGGCTTTCAGACTGGGAACGTGGGTTCTGAACAGTGGAGGCCCTCGTCCAAAGTCACAGATGGGCACAGGCAGGGGGCGGGCCACGGACCTCAGCATCAGAGGGGTACTGTGCAGCAGGGACAGGGCCACCTTTTCCCTGTCTGACATGTGGTGGTCTCAGGGCAAACACAGCCTGGCGCCTTCTGAGTCTTGGCCCTGAAGCCCAAACCATCCCACCTGGGGTGGTTGAGGATAAGCGACTGGGACCCTCACTGGGCACCTCACTGGAAACACCAACATCTCCACAGGACACTCTGAAAGCTCCCCTAATCACTTCCCTGTGCCCAGCAGGCAAGGCCAAGCTAAAAGCATCAGGCCTCCAGCCAAGCAGAAGGGAGGGGAGGGCCTCGGAGAGGAGGGAGAGAAAGAGGGGTAGGGAAGCAGGGGGGAGGGAGGAGGAGGAGAAAGGGAAGGCGGGAGGGGAAGGAAGATGATGGTGAGGAAGGTTTGGAAGGCATCTCATGGGGAAGAGGATGAGGGGAAAGCTGAAGCAAGGGCCCAGAGCCACGAGGATGGAGACTCGGAGCAACCCACCAGAGGCGGAGGCAGATCGGAGCCGGTGGAGAGGAGAGGGTCGGAAGCCGCCACTCTGCCTCAGGCCCTGCAGTCTGGCATTGTACACTGTCCACCCACGCCCCAGGGGAGCCGGCAGGAAGGGGAGGCACCAGGCATAGAAAGCACCCCACCAATAGCACGGGGGGACAGGTAGACGCGGAACACAGTGAGAACGCGGGGACACGAGGCATTAAACAACAGGGAACAGAACAAAAACAAAGAAAAAAAAAATCAGGGTTAGTCCTTGTTCTGACTCCAGGATAGAGCCACACACTGGAGGGAGATGGGATGGGGAGGAGACGAAAAGACAGGGTGGTCCAGGGCCTTTGCTCCTCTGATGGGCAGGTGGCTTTCCTGCCCGCCTAACCCCAGTAGCAGCCCTGGGCCTGAGACTTCAGTCCCATTATCCTGCACTTTACAGTTAACCTAGGCCACCCAAGAGCCTCTCTTTCTCTCAATGTCACCCACCCCTTCTGAACCCAGGATGGCTTACCAATCTGAGACCCAAGGTCACACCCCTTGCCTGCCTTAGCCCCTCATAATTCAATCACAGTAGCCCCAGCAATCCTCTCCCCCAGGGAGCTCCTCATTCTTTTAGTTGCTGCCCAAAGCCCCTGGGTACCACAAGTGGAGGCCTTGGGATAACCCTAGAGGATGCTCTAGAAGGCCCTGCTGCATCTCTCTGCCCTCACCTTATTGGTTAGCAAGCTGTCATTGTATCTCAGGTTCTGCGCCAGAGGCTGGTACTTCCCGTGGGCCGTCTACCTGGCCCACGCCTGCTTGACTGCTCCCAGCCTTGCTCACCTCCAACCTCTTCCCTTAGTTACTGGCTGTCAGAATGTGACCCTCGCAGAAGCCTCATTGGCTTCTTACACTGGACTCCCTCTAAGCCAAGTTCTCGGGTCATCCAGGAACACGTCTATTACTTAGTTGTTCGGGACAAGGACCTATCTTTGTTCTTTTCCTCTTACATTCCACATCTAGTAAATCTCCCTGGCCGATCCTCCCAAACACCCCACCATCTTCCTCCCATCTTCCATGCCGATCGATAGCAACAGCCTCCGAATGGACCTCCCTCCTCCTCCTCCCATCTTGGCCATACAGACACTTTTAGAAGAAGCCAGGTGATGTCACCATTTGGACCAAATCCTTTCTAAGGCTTCTCAGAATACACACACCAAAACTCCAAGTTCTTAGGAGCACCTGCCAGGCCAAATTTAAGCTGGCTCCATTCCCATTACCTCTTAGACCTCATGTGGGTCACTCTGCTCCAGCCCATTCCAAGCACACTCCTGCCTCAGGGGCTTTGCACAGAGCTCTCCAGATGATGCGCCCCTCCCTGCCCATGCCAGGCACCCACTCATCCTCCACGCCCCCCCTGGCACAACTCTGCTTTATCTCTATGGCATTTAACCTTCCGCCTAAAATATTATAACAGTGTAGCGGCCAATTCTGCCATGAGGGTCAAGGTTTTATTAGTTATCAACATTTCCCCAAATCCTAGACTACCAAACAGCCCAGATTAAAGCTCCTGCTGAATGATGAATGGGCCTCGAACACAGCCCTGTATGCAGAATGAACTATCGAAGCAGTTTCTCAATCCACGCCCTAAAGCTCGCCGCCAGGATTCCAGTCCGTTTTCCTCCAGCCTCCTCAGTTGGGTGAAGCAGTATCTGAACTCTTAGATGAGTCTGAGTGCTCACCAGATTCCCAGACTCCTTTTCTGCCCATCACTTTATTTCTCTCCTCTCTCTTCCTTCTCCCATCTTCAGCCCCTCTCCATCTCTACCTAGAAACACGCTCACAACGCTCACAGTTTCCAATGCCTTGTTTCCCCACCTCAGCAACTACTCTGTCCCCCCTTTATCGCAGGACCACTCCAAAGAGAAGTTGGCAAGCTGTCCTCACTCCTCGTCCGCTTCCTCCCCGATCGCTCGGGGTCTGGCTTCTGTCACCAGCACTCAACTGAAAACATGCCTTTGACAATCCCCAGTCTCCCTCATTGGCCAGTTGCATGGGTTTCTCTCCCCGCCCCCCACCCCCATGATCCCACCCTTTCTCTTTCAACTCCTTTCCCATCTTGACTTTGAATGACACACTGTACCGGGCTCCTGTCACCACCCTGAGCATACTGAGATCCTGCTATGCCTTTGTTTCCCTTGTGGCCATTTTCCTGAGTGTTCTCTCTCTCTCTCTCTCTCTCTCTCTCTCTCTCTCTCTCTCTCTCTCTCTCTCTCTCTCTCTCCATGCCTATGACACAGACCTCCTCCCAAGTTCACAGCATTAACCTCCACCTGTGGGAGAAGATTCTAGAATCTACAGCTTTCCAACCATACACCTCTACACCGGGGGGGGGGGGGGGGGGGACCCTCCATCACCTCAGCAGATCCCTGCAACTCCATCTCCTATCACATCAGCCTTCTCTCCCTCACCCTGTGTTAAGGGGCTACACTCTTCTGTTCACAAAGCCTTAGACCAGCGGTTTTCAACCTTCCTAACGCTGTAACCCTTTAATACAGTCCCTCGTGTTGTACACAGTCCCTCATGTTGTGGTAACCCCCAATCATAAAATTACTTTCATTGTTATTTCATAACTGCAATTCTGCTACTGTTATGAATCATAATGTAAATATCTGATGTGCAGGATATCTAATATGCAACTCCTGTGAAAGGGTCATTCAACCTCCGGAGGGGTCACAACCCACAGGTTGAGAACCACTGCCTTAGACCACCTTGAATATACCCCTCCCCACTGGTCCATCTTGTAAGCACACTGGTTCTCATGGCATCATCTAGTCTCTTTCATGACTAAAGTCAGTCCAGGGCTCCACCACCAGGCCTGTCTGATAAGCACCTAGCATCTTCCAGATCAAAGTCACTCCTGCTTTGCTGCCTTCCTGCTAGGCCCTACCAGACACACCTCCAGAAATACCATTCTGACCATGGATTGTTCTCCTGACTAAACCACCTAGTGATTTCTTACTCGACTGCTCAGCACATCCAATCATCAAGGTCTGAAATTTAAGACCATCCTGAGACAGGATGGCAGACTTCCTTCCTGCTCCGTAGCCACTCACTGTTCTGCAAACAAGCCTTACGCCTACTGAGAACCCATTCCACCCCAGCACGTCACTCACTTTCAAAGCCATTATACTCATCATGGCTGAACTGGACACTGCACTCCTCTAGCTACCACCACCTCCCAACATCTCTAGACAGTAATGATCTCTTCTCCATTTCTCCCTCGTGGAATAGGTTCCACGGCTCTTATTACAAATAACTTCATCCTAAGAGTCTAGCTCTCTCCTAAACCTGACTCCTTAAAGATAAGATACATATCCGTCTTCTGATAAGGACTGAAATCTCCACCTCTAGAAGCATCAGATAGAGATGGATCCGATCCCGGAATCAGTAGCGTGAGATACTTCACTTGGGCAGATCCCCCTCCTCCAACTCAGACTTATTTCCTTTTCTCATCTTATTGTCCTGGGTGGAATATCCAATCCAGTATTAGATGGCAGTGGTGACAGCGGATGTCTATCTTCAGTTCATTTGTACTACGGGTTTCTAGTTAAAGAAACTGCCACCACATAACACTGAAACAAGACAGGACGGGTGGGTGGGTCCCGATGGAATGAAGTAGGACACAGTACTGGGGCACAGAGACCAGCCAAGGAGGAAAACGGAGACCAGAGGAGTAAACTAGGGGGGGTCACCAGGTCAAGAGAGCCTTTCCCTCAGATCTGAGCTTCCCAGGTAACTCAATGGATTCTCACGCTCCAGCTTCTCGCAACAGAACATAAAACAAGCAGAGAATGGCATTGCTAGAAGTCTGTTCACCCTGGCTCCCAGAATGCTCTACGCACTGGATCTTCCTGTGCCTTTCCCTGCATGAGCAACGAAGAGCCACAAAAAGGATGCTAAGGATACTGTGAAAGCAGAGCCTTCCAACACAAGGAATTCTGTCCTTGACAGGGCATGGACCAGAGGGGGAATTTTATAGGCCTGGTGACCAGATAAAACTGTCCCCTCCATGCAGCTCATCTTATTTCCTGGCCGAGTCGCTTGTAGCTGATGGAGATTGGTAACAAGGTAAGGGAACAGAGACGTGGCGCCAACAATATTCTTACACCTCCCTGTGACTTCAGGGCAGCCGACGCCAGAGCGGCAACAGGATATAGAAGTTGACAGTGAACCCCCCTTCAGAAGCTGGGAGGAGAAAAAAAACCTGAATGGAGACCCTCTCTAAGACAGCCTTCCTCCCAGGCCATTCACAAGCTAGAGGGCAGGGTTCCAGAGGGGAAGAAAATTCATCCTGCCCCAGCCATCTAGAAGTCCCCTCGATCTGCTCATCATCACACTGGGGTGTCACTGTTCTTCAGCACCCTGCCACCACTCAATAAAACACCGGGAGGAGAATGACACACCGGGGAGCTGGGGTGGCCCCTCCTCTTTCCAGAGTAAAGCTGGTAGGAGACAGTTCCGGCTGACAGGGAGCAAGAAGGTGGCTGTAGTCGGGTGTCCCATCTGGACCACACCACACTGAGTATTTTGCCCCAGAGTCACAGAGCTACCGGTCCAGGGTCTTGAGACTCAGGTAAAGCAGAGAGAGCAATCTAGAAGAGGAGCTCTCCAGGGAGCCGAGGCCCCCAATGGCCACATTTTGTTTTTATTTTTGTTTGTTTTGTTTTTGTTTTTCGAGACAGGGTTTCTCTAGAACTGTCTGGAACTATCCTGGATCTCCCTCTGTAGACCAGGCTGGCCTTGAACTCACAGAGACCCGCCTGCCTCTGCCTCCAAAGTGCTGGGATTAAAGGTGTGTGCCACCACCGGGCCAATGGCCACCTTTTATGGTATAAATACTTCCACTATGGTCCACTGTAAGCTGCCAGTGAGTAGAACCAAGGTGGGGTATGGGGGGTGATCTCTACTCTGAAGCAGGCGTGTCCCCTCCCCCATATCCAGCCTTGAGCCCAACCCAGGAGCCAATGGTCAGCTGAACTGCTTCCCCAAACCTACATCCATCCTTCCCAGGGAGGGCGTCTCCTCCTGCCTTGCAGCTGGCATGGTGACTCAGCTGCCCCTAAATTTAGGAGAAAGAGCAGAGGGCAGAGCCAGCTGCCTGGCTTCCACTTCTCCCAAAGATACCCCACCCCGTCAGCAGCGGGACTGGGCACAAGACTCACCTCACCACCACAGTCCCTGGGCCGCTCCTGTCTGGGCCTCACCTCACAACCAAGGCGGCCATTTTGTTGGGTGCAGGATTTCCCACCCACTTTGGCTGCCAGGGGAAGTATCACAAACTAGGGCTGTGGGTTAGGGTATCCCATGCTTATCTCTCCCAACATGGCTCTTTCCTGGCCTTTCATCTCAGCAGGTTCCTCTGCAGATCTCTCTCTCTCTCTCTCTCTCTCTCTCTCTCTCTCTCTCTCTCTCTCTCTCTCTCTCTCTCTCTGGAGTCACCCATCCTGGGTGGGTCTTAGCAAGAACTCACAGAACAGCGGGACTAGGAAGACCTTAAGCTCACAGGATGAGACTCCTGAAGGCCCCCATCATGGTGAACATCAGACAGAACCCCACTGTTTCAGAGTACTCTCACAGGCCTCCTGGGATTCGCTCCTGTTAGAGTGAACAACATCTAAACAACACCCAATTCCTCCCTCTAGCTTTCTACCACTGTCCCAAGGCCCTGAGCTGTGAGGACAGTGAACATTTTAACAGCTGCAGCCCCCACTCGGCTTAAAGCATCTATCCCCTAAGTCACTGGCTCCAGAAAGCCTTCCCTGATTGACTTAGTTGGTAAGCTTTGTATTGGGACCTTGGTTCTGCTCTGTCACCGCACAATGTGTCCTCTGTCAGGATCATCTATGTACTTATTCCCTGACCAAACTGCAAATGACCAGAGAGCAGGCATGGACAGACACGGATCTTCGAGCCCCAATGCCTGGCTTAGTGCCTAGTAGATGATCTATATAGGAAGGGATGGCTGAGTGAACATTCCCAAGACCTCCCCAGGCTGAAACAGTGCTACCAAAGATCTCTCACCTATGCTGTGCCCACCTCTCCCCCAAGAGACCACAGAGACCAAACAGGGGAGAGGAGGGGGAAATAAGGAGAGGTTTCCCAGGTCCCATGGTCTCCAAAGCTGTTACCTGCTACCCGGTGGGCTACCAGCCCTTCCAGGTTCAGTGGCTCTTCCTCTGGAGTTCGGGAGGGGTCTGAAGTAGTTTCCTTTGGTGGGAGCTGAAGCTGAGTGATGAGACCAGGGAGAGAGGCTGGGGGTTCCTGAGGCCCCACAGAGCTGTGGGGGCTTGGAAGGAAGGTGGAAGAGGCTGGACTCTTGGGACGGAAACTCTGGTTGGAGGCAGCCGGACGCAGCTGATAATCATAAGGCGAATATGACCTGCCAGAAGAGACCAGCTCCGGGGTTCCCAGGGAATGCCCACTAGGGATATAGCCAGATCGGGACTGGGTCAGTGGGTGGGACTGGCGGGAAGAGCCCGAGAGGGGCTGAGAAGCAAGTGGGGAAGCCCCTGGCCAGGCCCCAGGAACACTCTGGGACTTATGAAGAGGGGCAGCCGCAGATGCTGGCTCCAGATCCAGCATCAACATGTTGAGGGCTTCAATGGACTGCTCGATCTCCTGCTGAGAGGCTGCCCTTGGGAACTCTGGGAGAGCAGGTATGGGGGTTTCTGCTGACAGCTGGGGTCTAGGCTTGCTGCTGGCAGGACTCTGCAGTGGGGCTCTTTCCTGCTGGCGGGGTGGTGGGAGAGGCTGCTGCTGCTGCTGCTGCTGCTGCTGCTGCTGCTGCTGCTGCTGCTGCCGCCACGAATTCAGCCCCCTCTGCACAGCCTCTCGGCTGCTGCCCCCGCGAGCTGGAGCCTGGGGCAGCTGGGGCTCTACATCTGGAAAGGACTGGGATCGGAACAGACCACTGGGGTCATAGCCACAGTGGGTGCTAGCCACTTGCTGGGACCAGGCTGGGTGGGGTCCCTCACGCTGGTAGCCGGCTAAACCCTCCTGAGCAGAGTAGGAGGGCCGGATGGGGGCTGAGTGACTGCTGTGGACGGGCACCATCCGGCTGGCAGACTCATAGGGGTAACCTCCACCATTGAGCATCGGTTCTGCGGAATACGGCTTGTCCAGACCATTGGTCAGTGGGGACAGGGTCTCTGGGTATCCACCTTCGCTGGTGTTGGTGACCCCATCCAGGGAGGACAGCGTGCCCATGCTGCCCCCACTCTGCCCATCCTGGGTGGGCAGCTCATCATCCAGAATGTCCGTCTCCCGCTCAGATGCCAGAGCCCCACCGTTGACGTGAACCTGGGCTGGGACGATGTGGCGGCCAGGGGAGGACACCGTTGGGCCCCCGACTGGGTGGGACCTGAGTTGCTGAGCCCGGTACATGGCGCCTTGCTTCTCTCTGTCTACACCAAAGCCGCTTAGCAGGCGATCAAGCTCCTTCTTCTCCTGAGGACTCAGGGTAGCGGGGGCAGTGGCGGCCCCAGAAACAGGCTCATCGGTCTTGTCTGTCTTGGTGGAGGCGGTGGAATTGCCAGAGTCGCTGCTCACAGACAGTGTGTGTTCCACATGGTTGGGAGTGGCTGACAGGGCAGGCCGCGCGGCAGTGACGGGCACCGAACTGCCATTCAGGGAATCCTTCTTCTTCACTTTGGCATACAGGCTCCCGTCCAGAGGCCCTTGAGTGTGACCCACGACTTCTGCAAGGACAGCAAGGGAGACAGCAGGCAGCAGATGTCAGCAAAAGGCAGTCAACGCTCATCAGTGATATCCGCCCCCCCCCAAAAAAAAGAGCTAAAGGCTCCTATCCCCTGAACCCCAAACCCCTGAGGATAGCAAAGGTGAAGTACACCAGCTCCCCCAACCAAGCTTTTGGGGAAGAGCCCTCAATGGCACTCAGAGAGATACAGCCTAAGACTGTGCAGACTGGCCCAGGCTGGTGTCCAGCTGTGGTCCATCACCAGCCTCCAAACCAGAGCATCACGAAGTACCCCATGGGCCTCAGCAACCTTCTTCTTAATATGAGGGCGAGAGGCTCGGGAGACGGTTCAATGGGGAGCGCACTTCTGCACAAGAGTGAGGAGCTGAGTTCAGTCCCCAGCACCCGCATTAAAAATAAAAATAAAAAACCATAGATAAATCCCTGGGTCAACCAGTTTAGCCATATTGAATAGGCAAGCTACAGGTCCGGGTCCAGTGAAAGCCCGTTTCAAATAGTAAGGTAGACAAAGACGGAGGTGAGGAAGAGACACGCAGTGTTAACCTCTTAACCTCTGGCCCCCATGTACACACACACACACACACACACACACACACACACACACACACACACAATTAATAATAATAATACAATAAAATGAAGACAGTATAGAATCATATAAGACAACCCCTATCCACTGAACTCAAGACACTTCCAGCTGAATGAGCCGACACCCTACAGTGATATCACGGGAGCCATGACTCCTGTGACCATGAACACCAATACTGAAAGGGGACATCCCGAGCCTACTCAGCCCTCACACGACCCACTTCAGGAAGCTTCCTCTGCTTTCAATCCCTAGGAGTCCTGCCCTGGGCTGGAGGCAGCAGGGTCAGGAGAAGAGGCATTACCTCAGATACAAGCACATAAGGTTTAAGTATGGAGACCCAGGGGAGCCAACCTTCAAGCAGGGGAGCCAAGGAGAGTCCCAGAGGATTGGAGGTATAAATACATAGACCTCATCATTCCCTGCATAGAGGGGATCTGGAGCGTCCCAGGGGTGGTAGGCGATTGGGCAGGATCCACACATGCTCAGTGCGAGGCTGGGCAAAGAGGCTGATGTCAAAGTTAAAGCGAAGACAAACCAGCCCTGGCCTTCCACACTGTCGTTTAGCTCAATACAAAGAATTTTCCGGAACAGTTCAGACAATGCCATTCTTCCCTCCCACTGCTACATTTCCAGAAGTTTCTCCACATTTCTCCCAGAGCACCGTTCCGTCCTCGTGGACCCCATCAACAGCAGGCCTACCTAACTCAGGACATAGAAGCCTCTAAGGAAGGGAAGGAGAGTCGAGGTGGGAATGCAGGGGGCTCCCCCAAAACAAGCACTCAGATCCCTGCAGCTCCCCGAATGGGAAGGTTGGATGTTGGTGCTCCAGGACTACCCATGCCAAACTCCTACGGAGTGGGGGGTAAAAGAGGGTTCGTGGGGTGCTAGGGCCAGGCCAGAGCACTAGCAGAAGCATCTTAGGTATGAAGTCATAGGGGTGTCCTTTTGTCTGCAGACAGTTCTGGGGACCCTCCCCCCCCCCCCCCCGCAAGAGCAACACTTTCTCTGATAGGAAAAAGTGAATGCTGAGTGGCTGGGGGCCAGAGGGCTGACTCAGAAGCAAGGGCTGCCCCTCCCCTGCCCGGGCAGTTCAATGACTTCACACCCTAAGGAGTCATCAGCAGCCCCCGCTCCAGCCTTCCCACCCCCACCCCACACATATACCTCCTCTCCTAACTCTCCAACCCAGACCCTAGGTATGGGGGGGGAGATACCTCCCAAAGGTTGCACCAACTCCAGCCTGGACAACACCCCCCACCACCACCCAGTTATACACAAAGCCAGACCCAAGAGCCCTGAGAAATACACATGCCATAGAAATCAGTCAGTCAGACACCAAGACGGGTCCACACCGAGTTCTCACGGAGGGCTCAGTGGGAAGCAACATCTGTTTACATGTCCAAACACCAGTCACGGCTAGAAGGCGGGACCTGGGGACGAGTCTCCATGTACCAGACATGTTACTAGGCACTTCACACATGCAGTGTTGCTGGGCCTGTTACTCAAGGAGGATTGTGCCTCCAGGAAAGATGGAGAAACAGAGGCACAGATAGGCAAAGGAATCCACTTTCAAATGCGTGGTATCTGTGAAAGCTCTCAGTGAGAACTAATTTACTTTAAAGACCAAGAAATCTGGATTCCACAACTTTTTTCTTACAGCACACACACACACACACACACACACACACACACACACACACAGGGGTGGGGTGGGGGGAGAGAGAGAAAATAAACACACAAAAGGCAGGAATAATCCAAAATAAATATTTAAGCTTAAAGCCACAAACACTTCAAAAAGTACAAGCGATCTTGCCATGCCCGAGAATTATCCCTCGGGCCCAAAGTGAGCCGCTGAAAACAAACCCTCTTACAGAAGATTATGGCCAAAAACAAGTGATCGGACGACCACAAAACAGGAATGCCTCCAGCGGTGCTCCTGTACACAAGGGCCCACAGGCCACAGGCCACCACACGCCACTCAAGAGCTCTCAGAGATGCTGGCCAGACACGCTCTCCAGGGCCAGAGAGCTACAACTCTGGCCTCAGTTTCCACTGAGGCTTTAGGAGCTACACACAAGTAACCAGCCCTAAGTGACACAGAGCTGCCTATTGAGCCTGACAGCCCCGGCTCTCGGGACTGTGGCCTGAGAGTGCCACCCGCCTACCTTTGGGCCAGACTCCTAAAGATTAAGGTGGGCCCTGCATTGGCTGCCTCTCTGTCTTCCTTGCCCTTCTCTCCAGAGGAGTAACGCATAGGACAGGAGGCTTCCCCCTGGCCCTGTCTCTCTGAGAACTGGCTCCCTGTTTAGTGGCTGCTTCTGGAGGGGACAAGTACCAAAACCTAGGGCTGACATGCACAGGGATTTGTGAGGTCTCTGGAGGGTGGGTCCCTTGGGCCAGAGGGCAGGAAGAGTTGCCCTCCTTCCTCTGAGCCTAAGCAGCTGCAGACCCTCGGCACAGGTAACAGAACAGATGCCGGTCGTCATATCCCTACATCTACAGGCTCTCCACAGCTCCACCTGCCCTGCCCTGCCCTACAGCTTCTTCTCACTCAGCTACAGCGGCCAGGAGAGCCACTGGTGATGATCCGATCCAGGCCATCCCAGAATCGACCCAGGAGCTGGTAAAAGAAGAGCATTCCCCAAGGCAGGCAGGAGCATGCCGCCGGCTGATTCTCAGCACCTGACCTCCTGGCCCCTCCCGGCTCCTTCTCTTCCCCCCTCTTAGCCAGCCAGCCCTCCCTCTGCATTGATTTTGAAAATGTCAATATTAAACTTGTCCTGCCATGTAACATATCTCGCGTGGGCTATTGTTCTCAGCAACGTCCGGAATGTCAACTGCCAAGCCACTGAATCTCAGGAAGAAAATCGAAGAGGTGTAAATTATTTAATTAAATACTGCTTGTGAAATACAAAGGCAAACATCTCTTGCTGTCCTGGGGGGGGGGGGGAGCTAGCTGCTCCTGGCTGCCTAGGGCTGGCCACAGGGGGCCCCCCCGCCCTCCAAGCTACCACAGTACCTTCATTGAGTAGGCCTCTACCTTGTGAGAAGGGCAAAATCAAGGATATGCAGACCTGTCCAGGCCCCAGCAGGGCTTCATCTGATGGCCCAGTGAGCAATACCCAACCTGTGGAGCACTCTCAACTTCCTCCTCTTAGGGACACCCAGGTCAGTACCTCCAGCCCCCCATGCCAGGGCGCACATTCTCGGGCTCCCTCTTCCCACCACAGTCACATTAAAACCTACTTAGCGGGACCACAAGAAGCCGGAACGCAAGGCTGGTTTCAATCCATCAAAGCAGGAAGGGCAAAGAGAAAGGCGGACACCAGAGAACAGGATAAAGTGGCAGGGAGACGAGAGGGACCTGTGAGGGGCTGGGGGAGGGGCATCTAAGGCTTATAGGCTGAGGAGTCAGGGACTCAGCTCATCCGAGGCCCAGCAACCAACATGAGCATGTCAAGCAAGTAAAGTCCCTAAAAAAAGGAAGAAGGTCACGACTCAGAGAAGTCTGGCATAGAAGAAGGGTCTGGCTGGGATGGGTCATGAGTCCTGGCCAGGTGAGAAGAGAATGGAAAGATTAGCAATACCAGACACTCAGATTGCTATCAATCCTGGGCAGCAAGGCCCCAGGCCCCAGAGCAGGCTAGCTGAGCGTCCTCTTTTGTCTGTCACAGGCTGTATCCTGTCCATTTTTCCAGGAAATCTGACAAGTCCACGGTGGACTCAAGGCTCCACTCACTTCGTCTGACTGTCTGCTCATTCTAGCAGCCACTGGGAGAGGGACCCAGCCCAGGATGCTGTGTTTGGTTGCATGCACCAAGGGGCCCCTTGCTCCACCAGGGCAGGGATCCAGATGGGCGAGTCATAGTTTTGGAAAGATCTGAGGAAAATCCCCAGCTGACTTGGATGTGGACCCACTCGCTGGAGCTCCCTCCCAGCAGCACCCTGTGCGGAGGTATGCCAAGCACTAACAACAGTACCACCACAGGCCAGGACGCAGACAGGGCAAGGCGCGCCCATCCGACACACGGAATAGGAGAAAAGATGTGGAAGGTGGTAAGGTTAAGTGAGTCTTTGGGAAGCGTTTGTTAATTCTAATGCTCAGGACTCTTTGCAGGAATTATTAAGAATGCAGAGCCCAGGGCCCTTCTGAAGGATTCGCACTGGGAGGCCTGAGCTGGGGCTGAGTCTCAGCACTGTAAACACGCTATTTGTAGCTTTGGATCTGAGATTTGGATCCGAACAGAGCAGTTGCATGTTGAGACATCGGGACAGACAGCCCAGCCGTGGAGACGCTGAGATGCTGGTCTGATTGGCTCTGAGAAAGGCACCCCCATCCCTCCACCCCCACCCCGGCTTAGGAGGAGTCCCGGAGGAAAAACCTAACCTGAGCAGCCAGCAAGTATGTATGGAAGAGTGAGTGATTTATGAGGGGTTTCAGTGCGGGACACTGAGTGATAAAAAGTCCTTTGGGTCCATGTCAAGCAAATAACGATTCTTTGGTCTACATCACCCAGAGCAGCAATGACCACCCAATGGGAAAGGCTATCGATACAGTGCCAAGGCGAAGAGGCACTGTGCCCATGCTGGACACTGGCAGTTTAGAGGAAAATAAAGTATGCATTGGGGTGGGGAGGTCTCTGTGCTCCTTAAAAGTAATACTAGAGGCACAGTATGATAGTACAGGCCTCTCATCCCAGCACTCGGGTAGCTGAGGCAGGAGGATGGTGAGCTTGGGGCTAGTCTGGGCTACGCATGAAGACAATCTCAAGTAAGAAAAGCGACACTGGGAGATTAAAGCTGGTGTGTGACTGAGGGATAGACGAGCAGGAGTGAAAGGTGGGGGGGGGACTGGGTCAAGAGGCAGCCGGGACAGCAAGCCTGGGCTGTGTTCCATCTTTCTCCACAGACTCTGGGCCAGCCATGGAGAGGCTGGAGATGAGGGCTGAGGCATGGAAGGGTTAGTGTGCGGTAGCCAGCAGATGGGACTGGCAGGTGCCAGGAGGGCCACCGAGATGTGGTTCTGAAGAGGACACAGAGGGAAAGCATGCCCCCCAACTCCATCCCCCACCCTCGGCACACCCTTCACTCAGAAAAAAAAAAAAAAAAAAAAACAGCTCCCACCTTAAAATGGCCTAGTCAGCTTGCATCAACCACTTAAACCACTTCGGAGCGGCTTCCAAGATGCATGCGAGGGGTCTGGATGCTTACTCAAAGGTCTGCTGAGTGGCAGCATTCAAGAGCTAAGCCCCCCAGGAGCAAGGCCTAGCACACCAGAGCATGCTATGTTCTCTCTCTCTCTCTCCATCCTCTGCTTTCTGGTTTCCAAGCGCTCCCCTTACCCGAGGGTGAAGCCCAACCCTCCTGACGGACACACCAGCTCTTTTATCATGCGGCCCTGTCTCTTCTCTGTAGCCCTCAATGCCCCACACAGTCTCCACTCTATTCTCACCCGGCTATTTCTGGGCTCTTCTCCCTGGCCTGCAGCACATGCTGTTCCTCCTCCCGAAAGGTCCTTCCTCACACTGCTCCTGAGACTCCCGACCCCAATGGCAAAAAAAAAACCTCCGTCTCCTCCTTCAGACCTCCTTCTTTGGAGCCTAGCCTCGGAGAGGCCACCGGAACTCATCTGCCCTGTGAATCCACCACACACTGAGCGACCATTACTGACAACTGTACCCGTCTTCTCCAAGAATCCCAAAGTTTCCCGAGGGAAGGCCTCTAGCTTCTCTCTCTCTCTAGCCCTGGTGACCAGAGAATGCCGAACACCACATAGTCTATATGAATGGAGCCTCTTGGAATTCACTGTAACCCTACAGGTTATCTCTGTGGAGAACACAACCTGCACATATTAGGTACCCCCATAATCCTCCTTGCCTTACATTTAAGTAGCCCCAAAAGCTTGTGATAATCCTGCCATTCTCCAAGTATCTTCTTCATACAACCCAGTAGACAATCAGGGCTCTAGGTGGACCCCAAGCCATCCCCAAAGGATCCTCCCTGAAAGTACTACAGCAAAAATATCCATAAAGCAGGAATTCCTCCTATTTCACGGCTTAGGCCAAGTCCTTGTAAATTAACTTAGGCAGAGCCTAGCCCACAGATGTCCCTAGTCATACTACAGGTCAGGGAGCAATAACTTTCTTGGCCAAGGACATCTTGGAGTAGCTGAAATTCTAGAATATTTTTTAAATTATTTGTTTTTATTTTATGTGCATTGGTGTTTTGCCTGCATGTATATCTGTATCAGGGTATCAGATCTTGGAGTTACAGACAGTTGTGAGCTACCATGTGAGTACTGGGAATTGAACCCGGTCCTCTGGAATAACAGCCAGTGCTCTTAACCGCTGAGCCATCTCTCCAGCCCCTAGATGAACATGTCTTAACTTGGGGCCCATAGATGGACTTTAAGCGCTCATTTATTCTCCAACTTATAGGCAAAATGCATGCACATTAAAAAAAATATTCTAGAAGGGCTGGAGAGATGGCTCAGTGGTTAAGAGCATGGACTGCTTTTCCAGAGGACTCGGGTTCAATTCCCAGCACCCACATGGCAGCTCACAACTGTCTGTAACTCCAACACCCTCATACAGATATGCGTGTAGGCAAGACAACAATGCACATAAATTAAAAAAAAAAAAAGACATGTTCATCTAAAAAGTTAGAGTGCTGCTTCTGGGATGTCCAGCACTCAGAACTAATGTGAAGAATCCAAGCTCCACGCAGAAGAGGGAGAGCACACTGACAGAATGCAAGCCTTTGGGGGGGGGGCCTAGAACTTCCTGCCCAGAGCACCGTAACAGCTTAAACCGATCTACAGGAGAGCAGACAAGGCCAAGAAGAAGCATGGTCAATGGCTCAGCAACACCAGGGGCTCCTGTGATGCCTTGGCCTGGGTGACAGGGACCTCTTGGGCTCAGTGGCCAGCCTGGCTTCTACCTGGGGTCACTTCTCATCTATAGCCATCCAGGAGGACGCCAGCTCGGGCTGCAAAGAACTCTGGGAATTTCTACAGGGGAATGAGCACCCCCTGGGGTCTGAAGACCAGCAGAAGGAGAGGTGGAAAGGCCACACCCAAACCTCTGAAGGGAACCACAGAGGGGACAGTCTCGGAAACAGGAAAAAAGGAGGCACCAGCCCACACCACCCAGGGGATCTAGGTCCCCATGGGGGGTTGGGGAGGGAATTGATGAGCCTGGGCGTGGCAAAAGAGACCCCTGTCTTTTTATCACCCTGAACAGCAGGCACCTAAAAGAACTCTTCATGTCTACAGAAGACAAAGAAGAGATGACAAGATTGGGATTGCCGTGGTCTCTCCACCTGTCAAATTCTTCCTCTGCGTGAGTAATCTCACCAGTGCTACACAAACCCACCTCCATGGATCCAGGAAGGGTGGGGGTGTTACCCCTCCTGCTGAAGCAAAAGAGAGGGGTCGGGGTAGGTGGGGGAGCCAGTGTCCAGAGACAGCACATCTGGACTTCTGGTCATTAAAGCAGAGAAGCCAGCTTAGGAAGCCGAGAAAAACTACAGCTCTAGACTGGGGGGGGGGGGGCAGCTGAATTGAGACCTGGAGGGACTCAAGGTCAGCTGAGCAAAAGGGAGCCATTTTAAAAGCCTCAAGCTTTTAGAGCTGAGAGGCCCGGAGGAAGCCCTTCAGCCCACTTTATGGGCTGACAGTGGTGATCAGGGCCGCTATGGGGAGCTGAAGGTCACCCTGCAAGGACACGTCAAACTGACACCTGGCTCCATGTGCAATGCTCCTGATTTCGCGATGGTTCCAGGTGAGAATGGCTAGAGAAATGGCACCTGGGAGGAAGAAGAGGGGGTCAGCTCCCCAGTTACAATAGGAAACCAAGAACGTCAAGCAATGTGATATACAGGGTCCAATACAGTGATCGTGACAGCTACGTCCCCAGGCCTTCCTTAGGAAGGACCTGAGGTACTGTTCCCACAAACCCTCCTAGTTAGAGTCATACCATGCCCTCCAGAGGGAGGATGTGGGAGATGGTGACTGTGACCTTCATTTCAGACCCTACCCAGCAGGGACCCTACCTAGAAGGCAAATGACCTACCCTGGTCACACGTCAGCCCGTGCATACAGAACAAAGGTGCATTTTCCTGGCCAGACTTCACCTGTCTTGTCCCAAGGAGCCCAGCAGACCTGGCACCTGACTCCCCAGCCTGGCGCTATAACCAGAGCCTGGAGCACCCACTCCCCGCCCTCGCCTATCCAAGCACCAGATAGTCCAGGCACATTCAGGATGGTAAAAATAGCTACCAAGTCCTCTGCCAGGCCAGGATGCTGCCCGGGCACTCAGAGAGCCCTGGCTGGAGAAACAGCAGAGTAGCCAAGAGCCCTGCCGATGAGGACAGGGAGAAAGCCGTGAATGGGAGTATTAGAATCAGCCCTGGGGACCCCACAGTTTCATCAACAAAATAAGGGAGCGCCCCAAATAACACTTCACAAGCCACCTATGGTGGACTCCTGTGACACTCTCTCTACACACCCCATTTGCACTCAAGACGAACCATTGCCCAGAGAGACCAAACAACTCAGATCCACCATGCTCCTCCACCCAGCTACCCTTCCACCAAAAGCAGCAACCATAACATGACCCAGAGAGCACCCCGGGGAAGGGGACACCCAACAAGGTTGACACAAGCATAGCCCAGTGCACTCAGGGGTGGCCCTGCACAGCGTCATACCCCTCCCGGTATCAGGTCCGAGGGACACCGAGCTCCGGGCAGAAAGCGCCCACCCCAGGTCCAGCAGGAGCCCACGCAGGAGATACAGAGTGGACAGCAACACAGCTGCACTTACCCTCTGGACAGAGCAGGAGAAAGGCTGTGGGAACACTCTGATTCGTCCCCTCTGCTTCAAGTTTCAAGTAATTTCCTGCCCGGCTACAGTTCTCAGGCTGAGTGTCCTCCTCAGGCTCCCTGGGACTGTCAGGGGTGGGAGGAGCCGGTGCCGACCGGCCCTGCACACACACACACACACACACACACACACACACACACACACACACACACACACACACACACCCCTCCCTCCCTCCCTCTCTCGACTCTGGCTCGCTCTCTCCCCCTCTCGGCTCAGGCTCACGCTGGCTTGTAGGAAGCCAGTGGGATCAAACTCTGTCTGTAATCCCAGCCAGCTGGGTCCCCTGGGCTTCACTTATCATCCAGCAGCTATGCAGCTCATGAATGACATCACAGTGGCTTCCCCTCCAGCCCGGCCCGGCTCCGAGTCCCAACCCAGCCCCAACCTCAACCCCAGCTCAACCTGCCCCGGCACAGGGGTTGGACTCCAGCCGCCCAGCCCAGGCCAGCCAAGCCCCGGGTCCCCAACCCAGGGCAGCTCCACACTACAGAAAACAAAGGGAGAGACCCCAGAGCCAAGGGAGGCTGAGCCCAGAGGAACAGGCGAGGCTTACCAGCCCCTGAGAGAAAGGAGCATTATGCGAGGGACTGAGATTTCTTTCCCAAATTTTCCACATTTTTCCCACTCCCAGCAAATGGAAGGCAGAACAGATGATAACAATTTTCCAGCTGCCTAGCAGTAAGGTGGAGAGGTTGTTTTTCCCCTCCCCTCCCCACCCCAACTCCCCGCCACCTCCAAGCAGAGTCACTTCAATGGCTTAGAAGAAGAGAAAAAAAGCCCTGTGTGTCCCAGAGAGGGCTGGGGTGCCACCAGAGGAGGAGGGCAGAAGTCCCAGCAGCTTTGGCTTCGGGCCCGGAGAACCCTGACACAGTCCAACCGAGGCTGCTCAGAATGCCGGTGGGTGTCTGTCTGCCTGGGGCGTCTGAAGCCGCCCGGATGTTAGTGCTGCTTATTGCCATCTGTGGCCGTCACAGTGGGCAGGACCACTTTTCCGAGGGTCGAGATGCCCGCTGTCATCCTCAGCCAGCCAGAGATGTGTGGCCAACCACTCAGCAACACACAGGCAGGTGCCTGGAAGTTCCCACCACAAGCTTGCTTGGCTTGCCCTAAAAGGTGAAATTTCCAGAGGACAGCCACCAGGACACCAGGTCCTTCCGTGTTGTTTGTTTGTGCCTTACTTGGATCTCAGCCAAAACTTCCAACTCAACTCCCAGGCCAGTGGGGACTTTGTTTCTCTCTCCTGGAAGGCTCCCCCACTGCCCTCCCTTGGCCCCCATCCCTCTGTGACCACCTAGATGCTTCCACAGCTCGAGGCTATAGCCACTTTGGAACTGCCCTTGCAGCTCAGGAGGGAGAGCCTGCCAGGGGAAGACCACCAGCCTCTCTAAGTCCCCCGGTGCACCAGCCATCACACACTGGCTCCTCTCCTGCCTCCCAGTGCCAGCTGCTTCCTATGAGTACAGAGGAAATACAAAGGGAGGAACAAAACTGTTCCTCGGGGGCCCTATAAAGGGCCTGCCCTGTCCTCACTTGATGACATGGCTGAGCGAACAAGGCGGGCAGCCAATATCACAGACTCCAGTGTTTCTGTTTTTGCATATTAGAAATCAAACCCAAGCTGGGCGGTGGTGGCGCACGCCTTTAACCCCAGCACTTGGGTGAGGCAGAGGCAGGCAGAGCTCCGTGAGTTCGAGGCCAGCAGCCTGGTCTACAAAGCAAGTTCCAGGATAGCCAGAGCTGTTACACAGAGAAACTCTGTCTCAAAAAAAAAAAAAAAAAAAAAAAAAAAAAAAAAAAAAAACACCAAAGATTCCCAAGATACGGAGGGAAAATGGGACTAGAAAAAGTGTCCTGTATTTTGGACTCCATGGGTCTATGGGTGGAGCCCATAGTCCATAGGGACTGCGGCAAAGGCCCTCTTTGTCGCCACAGCACCTTCTAGAACTAACCAACACTGTCCAGGCTCCTGAAAGGGTTAAGGTGCCCCCACAGACATGCCTGTCCCCAACCCGGCCCAATTTGATTTCATTTTCCATCTGAACACCATCTGTAGTATTTTGTGAATTGCTAAAATAAATTTAACTTAAACCAGTTCTGAGTACCAAACCCCATGAGATCACACACTTGCTATGCTAATTACACACATTTGTCTTTTCCTTTGATAGTTTTAAATCGTTTGATAAAAGATCTCATGTAGCCCAAGCTGGTCTTGAACTCACTATATAGCAGAAGACGACCTTGAATTCTTGATCCTCCTGCCTCCACCTCCTAAGGGCTTGGATTGACTGCAGATGTGCAGCACTATGCCCTGCCCATGGACACTACCATGGAAATACTAGGTACAAGAACAAGTGTCGATCTTCTGCGAAAACCGGGAAGAACATTGGCGTAGAGGACATTCACTACCGTGAGTTCCGGTATGTTACCGAAACTTTAGAGGCATGGTCTTCTGGCCAAGCGTCTACGGGTTCACATTGTTGGCGCATTCACTGTGGCCCTGGGAGCTCCCACTTTCTATAAGTTTGGCATGGCTGAACCAAGAAAGAAGGTGTATGCAGATTTCTACAGAAATGATTGCTAGGGAAGGTTAGCTTTAAAATACAAGAGTTACGATTCCATGGAAGATTTTGAAGAAACGAGGAAGGCTGGTGTGTCCCAGAGTGTGAAGTGACTTCAGAATGTAAAGAACTGTTTGGATTGCGCTCCACTGAGATTCGTTGCCCACCTGTGTTCCTGAATTATGAAACATGAATATGTGGGCTGAAAACTGGTTTATCTCCATAAACAACAATTACACGGACAGTTGAAAAAGAAAGAAAAGAGCAAGCGCCAACAGTCACCCCAACCTGATGGCCTTCTGAAGGCAATGGAAGCCCCTGGGGAGTCCTCTAAAAAACCCTGACTGGCTGGACACAGCCTTCCCTTGGGAAGCTAACACATGATTAAAGCAAGTTCAAGCCCAGCCTGGGCTACACAGCGAGGTCCTACGTCAAAAAAGGAGAATGATGAATGCCTTCGTTAGGGTTGCTATTGCTGTGAAGAGACGCCATGGCAACTCTTATAAAGGAAAACAATAATTGGGTTGGCTTACATGTCAGGTTTAGTCCATTATCATCACGGCAGGAAGCAAGGTGTCATGCAGACAGACATGGTTCTGGAGAGGTAGCTTAGAGGTCTACATCTTGATCCACAGGCAGCAGGAAGAGACTGTGCCACAGTGGGCCTAGCTTGAGTACATAAGAGTTCAAAGCCCACCCCCAGTGACACACTTCCTCCAGCAAGGCCACACCTACTCCAACAAGGCCACACCTCCTAGTAGTGCTACTCCCTATGGGTCAAGCATTCAAATACATGAGTCTATGGGGGTCATTCCTATTCAAACCACCACAGCACGGGGTGGAGCAAGGTAAGAGAGGGGCAGGGAGACCCTGGTGGCCTCAAGGCCCCACTTCACACCCAAAAGACAGACCTCTCAGTGGCTTGGGAGTCACAATTTTAAAATGCTCTTGTGGACACAGCCAGCTTTGGCCAATGATGGTCCGCAATGGAATCTAAACATTTCCTGTTCTGGGACCTTATCATCTCCCCAAGAAAGCCCATTTCATCTTTAAGTAACAGAAACAGGGGGCTCCTAGCTCTCAAGGTTGTCAACTCTCTGTTGACTTTATGGTACCCTGTGGGTGGCTCAGAACAAACCAATGTCCTCCAAGAGACTCCTACAGGCACTCAGGATGTGTGATGTCCTCTGAGCACCCACCCCTTGGATAGTCCACCCTCACTGGCTTATCTGTGCCACTGACCTGCTCCTAGGGCTCCTTGTCACTTTCACATGGAGGCTCTGTGGCAGCCCACATGAGAAGTACACTACTTTGCACTGTTTGGAAGCCACACTTTCCGTAACAGCCTCAGAGTACACCTAACCCCATTGCTTATGCAAATCCATCATCTACTAGGGATGTAGCTAATGAGAAGACAGCATCTCAGTGGCCCTGTCTCATGGGGCCAAAACATACCACACTAATGCTCATTCCAGGATATATAATTCAGCCTTGCCTTTCTCTGCCCAAATACTATGGCACTGAATGTCCAGCAAAGACAGGAGTCTCATGAAATGACCCGGCCCTGGAGAATGTGATGCCATTGAAACAGTGAAGACGCTCAGTACAGCTCTGCTCTGACTTCTGAAGCAGCCAGCATCCCCATGGTAGTTTTACGTGCAAATTCTAGACTCTAGAGGCAGGGAGGTGGACCCAGAGACCTTGTGGCTGCTTCCAGGTCCCCAGGATTCACTGAGTCCCCAAATCTGTTGCCACCGAGGGCAGTCATCCCAGGCCATTTCCTAGAATCACAAGACAGTCAGTCAGCCCAGGGGACATCCTGAGTTCAGCTGCTGGTCCACCCCATCCCAGTCAACCAACTCTAGGAAGCAGAGGCTCCCACAGATGGTTACAGTCAGAGCCAAGATCACAACTCAGGGACACTGGCTTCCGGAAGGAAGCCATCCCTTATGCCAGATCCAGGACACTTGCCCAGAGGGAGGTGGCTAGAGGGTCCTGGGAGCCCCAGCACACGGAAGTCACAAGCATCTCCTGCCAGTTCAACAGTACAAAATTGGTGGGACACTACAGGACCACACCTCATTGGAGAAGCAGCTTCTGCCTGCAGATCCAGTGACTTCCCCCAGCCTTCCCAGGACAGCCTTGGCCCAGCAGCGTCCGTTTGGGGGGTAGGGAGGAGGGAGATCAGCTTGCTATGATCTCAACTTGGAGAGGCTTGGTCCCTTCTCACTGTTCTGTTTCCCATTTCTATCCTAACCCCTTTTGTCTATTCACCGGCAGGTGTAGAAGCATCTTCCCAGGCCTGGCTCTCGGCTCTCGGGCAGTGTTAGTGCCCGCCCCCCTCCTCTCTCTCCCTCTTTTTCTCTCTGCGTGCACACATGCATGCATTTGTGAGAGCGAGTGTGTACTCGTGTGCCTGTGTGTATAAACAGGTCAGAGGCCAACATCAGATATCTTTGCTCGGGCACTGTTTAATCTCTTCCCTTTGAGACAGGGTCCCTCCCTGGCCTAGAACTCACCAAGAAGGCTAAGGGGACTGGCCATTGAGCCCCAAGGATCCTCCTGTGCCCACCTCCCCATCACTGGGACTATAAACACCTACCCACCACACCTGGCTTTGCACATAGGTACTGGGGATAGAACCTGGGTCTTCATGCTGGCAAGGCAGGCATTTGGACAACTACGCCATCTCCTCAGCCGCTCAGCTCTTGTTCTTAAGGGACAAAACGATGGTGCGTTTTGTCTTCTGGCAGTCTTGGGGTTAGGAAAGAAACAGGAAACGGAACAGTGTCCCCAGGAGGGCTAGCTACTTCATGGTCTGTGAGCAGGTCCTTGAAGTAAAGCTGGCAGAGATCAGGGTGGGGGTGGGGTGTGCAGCACCAGGTGGTTGGTACCCAGGGAACAAGCACCCAGAGGCATTGCGCATTGACAGCTGGAAGAAACGCCATTGGCACACAGTAGGTAGACCTGAGCTAGACAGAGGGGAGGAAGTACAGGGAGGGGAAACTGGGTTCCCAGAAGACGGGACCACAGTTCCGCTGCTTACTGTGTGACCTTGGCTCGGCTTAGTTCTCGGCCTGGCAAAATGCACCGAGGAAAGCATGGTGCTCTAAAATTTCTTGTTCTAGGGAGAACCCAGGATCATGAAGGACGCAGCAGGCATGGTCAGAGGCGTGGGGAACAGGAAGAAGCATCCCACGCCCTATGACCGACATGGCTTCAAGTTGTTGAAGGTGCAGGGATGGGAGGAGGGGAAGAGGGAGGGGTGGTGAGAAAGCGGGAAAGAAGGGAGGGTCTGTCGCCTGGGCCAGCTGCAGCACTGAGGCTGTGTGTGTGCACGCGCACGTATGCAAGCGTGCATGCATGTTTGTGTGTGTGTGTGTGTGTGTCTGTCTGTCTGTCTGTCTATCTGTGTCTGTGTGTGTGTGTCTGTCTGTCTGTCTATGTGTGTCAGTGTGTATGTGTGTGTCTGTCTGTCTGTCTATCTGTGTCTGTGTGTGTGTCTGTGTGTGTGTCTGTGTGTGTGTCTGTCTGTCTGTCTATGTGTGTCTGTGTGTGTATATATGTGTGTGTGTGTGTGTGTGTGTGTGTGTGTGTGTGTGTGTGTGTGTGTGTGTGCGTGTGATAGAAACATGGTCCCAGAATTCCCCTAGGCTCTCCCCCCAGCCCAAAAGACCTGAAGAAGCACGATTCAAGGCTACAAGGGCAGGGCAGGCTGTGAGGAGCAAGCCTTCTGGGGGTCTCCACATCTAACCCAGGAAGGCAGCGGGCAGGGCCAGTCTGGGAGTATGTTCCCTGAGAATAGGATACGATTCTGCAGGAAGGGGACTGTCAACTCCCGGGCAGATGTATGCACTGGACAAAGGACAGAGGGACATCCGCCCAGGGCCCTCCTGCCTCTCCTCACCCACTGCTCCCGGCATGGGCATGCTTCAGAAACATCTTCACCTGGGAAGGTGGGGGGGAAGGTGAAGACGGGTGGAGCAGTTCGGGGAACAAAGGAGAATGAGTCCATGCCTGTACCACTCACCAGGTGTCCACGCTTAAACGGGTGTCTCTCGCTGGCCTCCGGAACTGTCTGCCCAGTGCAGCAGCCAGGAGTTAGCTAAAGATGACCCTGTTCACAAGCTCTTTCTGCTCCCCAAGACAAAGGAGCATCCAAAGGGAGACAGGAAGGCACAGACCCAGGGCTCAGAGGCACCAACAGTCAGTGATCAAGACAGCTCAGAACCACCCACCTATACACCGGCGGCCAGACTAGTACTCAGATCCCTTGAAGGGGCTCCCTGGGATTTGCATGCATTCCGAGGAGAGCTATGAGCATGACAGGACCACGTGACACCACCTCTGAGAGGTCCATGGTCACCTAAGGACCCACCTTCATTAGTGGGTCAATCTTGAAGCTTCACTCAAAATGACATGAGCTCTCTCGGCATGACAGAAGAACTGGGGGGCCAAAGGGGCTGTGTGCCTTTAGAATACAGCTCCCGCTGTGGGGGAGGGGAGCACAGGGCCGGAAGTCCACGGCTTCAGCACACTAGAGGGGGCTGTGCAGAGTGACCCACGGAGTTCTCTACAGAAGGGTGTCTGCCGAGTAATCCAGGGGTTCAGTGCATCACAGGGAACTGTGTGGAGGGGTCTGGGGAGTTCTCTACATGCGTGAGTGTGGGCTGGGCAGTGGACACGGGTGGCCTGTGACGAGTGACGTGACCTTCCCTGACTCCCAGGCCCTCCACCCCACAGGGAACCTTCCAGGATGGGAGGCAGCCCCCTGGCCCAGCTCTGGCCCTTCCCACAAGAAGTCACCTGTGGGGGGGGACTCAGAGGTTCCCAACCTTAGTTCAAGACCGAGGGGGCTCTGAGGGAGGAAGAAGGAAGGAAAGATCTGAGGGAAGCTTTTGCTTTCATATCGAAGTCTGACCTCACTGGCCTGGGGCTGGGGGAGCACAGAGCCAACATCAAAGAATGCTCGCTGCCGCGGCCCTTTTTATTTTCCCCAAGCAATCAAAGCAACACACAGCTAAAGCCTCAGATAAGCGTCCGTGACAGCTGTCAAGACGGGAAACCAGGCAGTGAGAAGTCAGGGCCTCACCCTCAGCCGCCTCTGCCTGGGCTCACCAGGCAAGGAGAATCCAGCTGGAGCCAGCAGGGCTGGAGGGCATCCAGCTCTGCCCTTGGAAGAGCTATCTCCCTGTGGGAGAGGCTTTGGGCGCAAACAGTTTCAAGAAAGGAGAGAAGAGGGAACAGGGAGCCTGGAGTGGAAGACATTGCGTCCTCTTTACCCAGAAAGCGAGTCTGTCTCGTCAGTTAACTCTAGAAGTTGCCTCGTTCCTCTGCAGACACTAGCCACAATCACTCGTGCCACCCACACAGAAGCATGCGTGGAAAAATTCACCCCAACTTCAAGAAAAGCCATCCTGAAGCTGGGCAGCGGGGGTGCATGTCTTTAATCCCAGAACTCAGGAGGCAGAAGCAGGCGGATCGGTGAGTTCAAGGCCAGCCTGGTCTACAGAGCGAGCTCTAGGACAGTCAGGGTTACACAGAGAAACCCTGTCTCAAAAGAACCAAGAAGAGAAAAATGAAACATCACCCATTCCCGTTTCTCACCCCATAACTACAGGGGTTCTCCCAGTTATGAGACCTCTATCCTAGGCCGACAGCTAAAACCCATGCCCACCTCTGCCCTCCTCTCCCTAACCATCCACCCTATAACAGAGGGGCCTCGCTCAGCAAAGTGTTATCAGACAGTTATGGCAGCAGATGGGGAGTCACAGGCAAGGGTACCAATGGTGGCCGGCCTTGGTTTGTTCCTCTGAGCAGTGGGAGGCTCCTAGAGGCTGGCCCACCTCAGGGAAGATGTCCAGCCAGACACTGCTTGGCTGAGACACCTGTTTCTCCTGTCCTGCCTGCCACTGGTTAAAGGCTCTAAAACTCATCTAAGGCTATTTTCTGCCCTGGGACTAGGGCAGAGCCAGTGACTTACAGGAAGTCCGTAAATATGCACCAGCCTATAGTGGTCCCAAAGGCCAAGCCGAGCAATAAAGAGGCCGATTTGTTTTCATCTGAGAAATGCTGAAACTTAATCCTCCCCCCCCCAGCAAGCTGACCCTGCAATGGCTGCGGCTCCACCCACAGCAGAATTAGCCCATGCCTCCCCACCCCCCTCCAAGACTCCCAAGCTGCCCCTCTGGGGCTGGTAATGGGAGGGGACAAGAGAAATTGTAGCTGTGGCTCCAGCTCGCTGCTGAGGCTGGCCTTTCCTGTCCTGCCGCTGATCTGCAAGGGTCTCCAGGATGCAGGCACAGTGGTGAGTCAGGTTTCCTGTTTTAACTCAGGTTCATGCTCCTAGGGCTCTGGACCTCAAAGCTGCATGGGACAGGAGGACAGGGTTCCTCCACACTCCTGCTCTTGAAGAAATAGGGAGACATGCCAGAATGATGAACAGTGGGTACCAGAACTCGGGCTCCATCCCTCATCTGGCTGTGTAAACACTGCTAGGGAACCCTAATCTCTCTGTACGCGTTACTTCATCTATGAATCAGAGGCGAAACTACCTGGCTCACAGGGAAATGGGCAGAAGCAGAGGATGCTCGGGCCATTCTACAGTATCTCACTCAGGAGGGGAACACGGGGCGGCAGGAGCAGATTGCCCTCTGGCTGCAAATGTCAATGAGTACAGCCCTTAAAGAGGCCAACCTATCACTGCCTGTCACCCTCAGAAAGGTGTCCTAGGACTTGCACAAATAAAAACTGTACATTCCCAAGATGACCCATAACAGCATTTTCTAGAAACAGAAAAGGGAGACTGGAAATAACCTAAAAGGTCTGTTACTTAAATACAGGTTTTAAAGAAAATACTAGTGAATAATACGGCACATAGGTATGATAGAATATTATGCAGCTGAAAAAAATGAGAAGCCTCTTGACGCGCTATTTGGGAAGGTCTTCATCATCTACCACTTGGTGGAAGAGCTTAGGGCAAAAGTCATTACAAACCTCACGATGGCTACCAGATCTGAAGTGACCTGGTCCCCTTTAGATGGGACCTTTTCTCCTATCACAGCCTCCGTTTCAGCCACATCATCACCCACCACTTGTGACCCCCAAACATCCTGCACTCCTGCCCCAGGACTCTTACACTTGTCAACCCCACCACCTGGAAGGTTCTCCCCCAGTTGTATACTTGGGCAGCTCAATCCTCTTCAAGTCTTTGCTGTCCACTTAATAAGACCGAAATTGGTAAAACCCGTTTTTACATTTCTAACCGTCGTGCCCATCCCAATCCCTCTTTGGAGAGCAGAGCTCAAGTTTTTCTTGTCTCACCACATACTCAGACACCTTCTTATCCTGTGCCTTTAATTCTGTGTGTGTGCATTTGTGCAGGTGTGTATGAATGGGTGCGAGTGTGTGGAGGTCAGAGGACAACCTCAGATGTCGTCCCTGGGGTGCTTAGCTGCTGTCTACCTTTTATACACACACACACACACACACACACACACACACACACACACACACACACACACACACGTCAAGTAGGCTGTGCTGGCTGGCCAGCAAGCCCCAGGCATCCTCCCATCTCTGCCTCACCATGCTGGGATCACAAAGCACATGCCACCATCATGACGGGCCTTGACATGGGTTCTGGGGGTCAAATGCAGATCCTCAAGGTTCCGCAAGCACTTTACGACTGAGTCATGACCTCAGCCCCTAATTTTCTTTTAAACCATCTGCCTTCGTCCACCAAAACAGAAGCCCTATGGTCTTGTTTCCTCCACTGTCCTGTCCTCAACGACTGGGGGATGAAGGGGTTGGCATATCGTATGCACTCAACAAATACCTGCGATGTGAAGGTGCAAGGAGACCCACTGAGGAGGCCAGGTGCCACACGCCACAGGTGATCTGTGCTCCATCCCCTCCTCCATTAGCACAGTGGGCTCAAGGATGACTAGAACCATGCCTTTTCACATCTGCATTCTGACATGTCCTATGTGGAGGGGGCTGTGACCAATGCTGGGGGACAGACCCAGGCTGGGAAGTGAATCATCAAGAGACAAGCCACCGGGGGGGGGGGGGGGGGTACAGCCTGCATTTGGGCAGTGTGGGAACCAACACTGGTCATGCAACCAGAGGTCTGATTTCAAAGTCTGCTTCTAGCTGGGATGGCTAGAAGGTGGTCTGACTCACTTCAAGAAGTGTTTTACAAGGTCCCTTAGAGAGGCAAGGCTTTGTGACGAACCTCTGAGTCTTTGTCCTCGGCCAGGTGTTTTCCTTCTCTCCACACTGAGGCTGAAAGGCTGAGCACCTTGCCCAGGGCCAACCAGAGTTAGGACTTGACCAGAGTAGCCCAAATGCTAAGCCTATGCTTAGCTCCTCCCTCCTTGCCTGAGACCCTCCCTCCACAGGACACTTGGAGGCACTTCCATATCCTTGCTAGAGCCAGCCTGTTGCTGAAGCCAGCCTAAGCTTCACGGGGCTTCGGGAGGTCTGGCAGGAAGGGGTGTGGAAAGGAAAGAGAGTTAGAAGAAATAAATCACCCATGGGCAGCCGGGGAAGTAGAGGGAGGGATGGCATCCAGGAAAGGACTGATCTTCTGCCAGACCTAGATCCCTTAAAACAATTTCCCCTCAAAGAGCCCCCAAACTGTCAGTGGGACAGAAAGCAGGCATGAAGACTAGCCCCAGAGGGTGGGTCTCCAAAGCAGGAAGGACAGAGCTTTGTAGCAAGAAAGGCCCCAGGGAGGCCCGGACACAGAGCAGCTCCTTGATGAAGCTGCTGAGGGGGAGAAGTACCCAGAGCAGGATGGGGCAGTCAGCAGTGGAGCTGCTTGCCAGCAAGATGGAGGGCAGACCCTCTGCACCAGCCTCGGGTGCCAGTCCCAGGCAAACATTCAGGATAGGGAGACCAAGGCCAGGCATCCTCAAAGCAGGGATGGACACCTCAGTGCTGAGAAGCATACTCCAGATTTCAAAAAAAAAAAAAAAACCCTCCCTACTGAGGGTCTGGGTTTTAAGGCAGTCTGACGCCCTCCTGGGGGTCCACAGCCACTAGAGCTGGGTATAACAACTGCCACTGCCCAGGTAAATCTGAGGGTCCAGTGGCATGTCGGGGGGTGGGGGGTGTGTGAGCCTAGGACTTGTCTGTGCTGTTCGCCTATTAGACAGGGTCTACCAGTCAAGAGGACAGGGCTTGCTCCAGTACGACACCATCCAGCTCTTAGTCCCCTAGAAAAGGGATCTCTGAAAACCCGCAATCTAAAGGGGGAAAGCCGTTGGCCTTCAACAGCAGGGAAGCAATGAGCAGCAGGGCCCAGGCGTGGCTGAGGAAACATGGACCCACCCTGAGCAGCACACAGCATCTGCACCCCACCCCCACCCCCACCCCCACCCCGCCTCCTTGTTCTAGTCACCCTCACCTCTTGCAGATCTATCCAACATCCACTAAAGACCCAGCCTTCGGGAAAGCCGGGCTGACGTGATTGCTTTTAATTCCTTTTTTCTAAAAAGGTTTTCCTCCTGCCTCAGCTACCACGCCTGGCCTTGAGTGCTCTTCTTAACCTCAGCTTTCTAGACTTCGACCAGTGTCCCTGCCTTTTAACTCTGAGAGGCGATGCTATATCCGTTGTCAGGGCCCAGCCACATGCCATCCCTCTACAGCCAGCTGTTCTGAGTCAGAGGCTGTCACCTTGCCAGGACCCTTCCCCATCTGGCTGTGGGTTCAGGGTGGCTGGGAAACGTATGTGACACTCCTGCTCCTATCCCCAAGAGTCCCTAGACTTGACTCTCCAAACCCCAGGACTAACTTGGTGCCTACCACTTGTAATTAGTGATTCATTAAGAACCAGGGGAAGAGAGGAGAAAAAAAATGGGGGAAAGGAAGAGGGAGGGAGGGCAGGACCAAAGGAGAGGACAGAAGGAAGGATGGGGAAGGGGAGGATGGAAGCAGGGGAGGGTAGATGAATGGTAGGACAGAGAGGGAAGGGAGGATGGGAGAGGAGAGAATGGAGAGGGGAGGGGAGATGGAAAGCCTATTTTGCAGGTCAGAAAAGCACGTGATCAATAGGAACTTAGATTCCACTTCTTGGCTATGGATGAGGAGATGGTACCCTAGGCCAGGGCCAGCTAACTTAACATTCATCTCGAGGTCTGGCAGGAGAGGTAGGGGAGCCTGAGGGGACACAGTACATGCTCCTTGTCCCCGGCCTCCATCTGGGCACTGGGCTGCGGGCAGCAAGCTTGGCACCGCTCAGAGTGTGGCTCCAGCCTTCCACCTCCTCCCGATGGCAGAGATTGAGAGACCAAAGACCCATTCAGCAGGGAACAGATCAGCTTACCATGTGCTCCGGACGCAGACTGCTGCCCAAGCCTGCCAGCAGCAGGGCAGGGCAGGCCAGCTCAGGGACCAAGGGCGTCAGGACAGGGCCAGCCCCAGCCCACAGGAGCAATGCTAGGCAGGTGGCTGGCAGATGCTGGGTCATGGCAGTTGTGTCCTCTACCCACAAGGTCACACCAATCTTGTGTTTGAACCCGCTGATCAGTCCTCTCTTGAGGGGGATGGAAGAGGAACCCAGCATCCTCCCAAGCAGCCATTTCATGCATATACACGTCACTGTCGCTACAGATACCCCACGCTGAGACACAGCCCTCACACCTCAGTGTCTCTCCACCCGGGGAGGCCAGGAGGACAGCAGAGCAACTAAGGAACATCCAGAGAAGCTACCAGGCCCCATGAGAAGTTTCCAGATCTGCTGACAAGGCACTCAAGAGTCACAAACCCACAGTCCTCCGAATCTACAGGTGACTGGCTCAGTCTCTCAATGGTGCCTGAAGAAAGTTCTAGAATGTTTGTGACCTCCTCTCTTCCTACCTCGAAATGTTCAAGTTAGGAAAAGTAAACCTTCTATGTCCTGTAAGCACATACATAGGCACACAAACGTGTACATATGTGCACATGCACACCACACAAACACATACAACATGTGTACACATGTGCGCACACATGCATGTACACACACACACACACACACACACACACACACACACACACACACACACACACGCACACAGTGATGGCCAGGCAAGGGCTGACAAGGTGAGGTGCCAACTCCGAACTGCTATCTGAATTGACCAACCCTTTAGATTTTCCGTCATGTCAGAGTAACCGGAGAAGAAATGGGAGTAGCCTTAGTGTCACGGAGACAAGGAAGGACAGAGTAGAGCAAAAGGGCAGAGGTGAACAAAACCAAGCGGGTCCAGCTAGGCCCAGAGGTGACAAGACAACACTCGGCCAATGGTGTTTGAGGGGAGTTAACCAAAAACATCCAGCACCCAGAATGTGCTATCAGTCTCTCAGCAGCATCACCATCATCGTGGTTTAGAGCTGGCACCCCCTTTAGGAATCCAGGCCCCTTAACTCACCCATGAGGAACCTGAAGGCTGGGGGAGGGTAACTCTGCAGATGCTGGAGGCAAGTGTCCTGGGTCTCAAGGGTGGGTCAGATAGAGATGATTCCCATAGAGAGAAGAGAGAGCCTCAGTAGAGGGGAAAGGGACAGGGGCCTTTTAGAAGGGCAGGACTCATAAGATCCCACCTTTGTCTTATCTACTCCAGCGTGGCCGCCACAGACACTAAGTCCAGCCAACATTGCACTTAGCTAACCCTGAACTTCTGGCACTGGCCCTCAATGATCCTGAAGTACCTCCCCTAGGTGGAAGGTCCTGTTACGGTACCTGTTTTATGGACAAGGTCTCAGAGAGAGGTACAACGGCTTCACCAAGGATTGCAAACAGACGGTCCGACTCCAGACTCCACACCACCGACTCTACTACAGTACACAGTGGTCTGTTCCACCCGTACTCAAATTTTCTGTCTTGCGCACATACACAACATTCATGCCCCCTTTTGGAGTTAGACATAGACCTTGGCTTGTTTTAACCAATGAAATGTGAGCAGAAAGAACATGTCAGTTCCTGGCAGAAGCCTAGTGAATATCAGAGCCCTCCTCCTGTGGTAGCATCAATGATAGAGACACTTCTAGACGAAGCCCCCCTCCCTAGGGAAACTAGGGTAAACAGAGGTCTATTCCCATCCTTGGTGGACAGATACCTTGAGCAGGGACTATGCTTGGCTCGAGGAAGCCATGTGAATGGGGCTGTTTGTTACTGCAGCATCTGCTGGCCTGTGCTGACTGACGCAACCACTCTGCCATTTCTTTCTCCCTGGGGCTCAAGAGTTGAGAAAGTAAATGAGTCAGGACCATCTCTACCTCTCATATGCCCCCAAAGGAAATACTGGTTGAGCTCAGAATGAGAAGAAATGCTGTCTACTCCTACATCTTCTTTCTTTTCTTTTTTTTTTAATCTTTATTTTTATTTTCTCTGTATGATGTTTTGCCCGCATACATGCATATGCACCACCTGTGTGCCTGGGCCTTCTGGGACCAGAAGAGAGAGCCTCTGGGCCCCTGGAATTGGAGAGTCACAGATGCTGTGAGCCACCATGTGGTTGCTGAGACTTGAACTCACATCCTCTGTCTGGAAGAGCAGCCAGTGTGCTCAACCACTGAGCCAACTCTCCAGTACCCCCAACATCCTATTTCTATGCAGATGAAAAATGAAGACCCACAGGAAGGGGTCACCAGGGATGCCTAGGACCCTTGGCCCAGATCTTCCTCTCCACATCTCTGTGTCTCTCTCCTCATTTGCTGCCTGTCTGTAGCGTCTTTCCCTGCCACGACTTCCCCCATTTCTCTCAAAAAATAAAACAAAAAAGTCAGTCCTTGGACAAACTCACCTCCATAGTCACCCAAACCAGGGACTCCTAACTGTAGACAAGGCACTCTTCTCAGCTGAGACAGAAGACCTGAAGGGGGGGCAGGGGGCAGGGGGCGGGGGAGGGAGCTTAGAACTCTCCCCTAAGAAAATATATGGTTCTCCTCAGAGCCAGAGCGCCTGGAAGCTTGGGCATCAAACCAAACCCCTCGCCACCTGCCCTGGCTCAGCTGGGCACCTCACACAGGTAAAAACCCAGAAGCGACGGGTAACGGCACCCTTGCCATTCCCGCGAGGCGTGGAATGAATGTTCTTCTCCCTCCACCCTGGCTTCCAGTCTCAGCACCAGCTCTGGTCCCCATCCTGACTCCCATTAGCTTGATGGCCGAGGAGCTGGAGGACAGCAGGCTGAGGACACTGAGGGCAGCTTGGCTCCTGGCTCCTCAGCTCCCCAGAAGCAGAGGCCACCACCCCACCCCACTACTGGAACTTGTTTCCGAGAGCCTTGGAACCCTCCGGGAGAATTTGGACACTGCTCTGTGCAGCATAGGCAAAAAACAAAGCCCTGCCCCCACCCAAGGGGTGCTGGGACCTGGGCATGGGGCTCAGAACTGCGGGCCAAGGAACTAATGGGACTCCTGGAGGCTCAAACTGTGGTGTCAGCCAGGGCCAAGCTGGCTGGCTCCACACCAGCGCAGAGGGAGGTGGAGGCAGCTTTGAGGAGGAGGGCAGCAGGAGCCAGACGGCTCTCTCCACCACAACCCAGGATTCTCACTTCTTCCTAGTCAGAAACCTGGGCCTGGGTCTCCAACGGCACGGAACACAAAAAGCTCCATCCCACATATGACAGACTGAGCCCTCCCCTCTGGGCCACAGGCTGCAGAGCGCAGCGGCTGAAGAAAGAGTTGGCTACGGCAAAAGAAAGTCACTAAGGCGGGTCCTACTCCAGTATACCCATGGTCCCTACCTAAAGAGGAGAACAGAACACAGACACACAGATGGAAACACCTGCGGACACAGGGCAAGGGCAGAGTCCACACGCTGAGGGGACAGGCCTCAAGGACATCAGCCTTGCTCTCAGAATCCAGTCCCAGAACTGAAAGAGCAACTTTCTGTCACTTAGCGCCCACCTGTGGTGCCTTCAAATGGTAACTCAAGAGAGCTAAGACAATAGACTCCCAGGAAGAAGTCCCTGAGATGGCAGGTACCCCTTCTCCCTGGCCATTGTACCTGGACAGAGCCTATTTCCAATATGGGCTTCCATCTCTTTCCTCTCTTCCCTCTCTAGCTCCTCCTCCTAGCCTATGCACAGATGAACCACATTGTTCCCCACAACTAAGGTGACAAGAGTCTCCCACTTCCTCCTCTTGACCATTAGTCACACACACACACACACACACACACACACACACACACACACACACACACACACACAAAAGACCCCTTTTCCCCCAGGATAGAGAACCTTCCACAGAAAGGCTCCCCGACAGGAACAGGGACTAGAACATAGTCCATGCTCAAGCTTTGGGTTTGCCCTGGGGTCTCCAGGCCCGATGGGGATGCAGCCCAGGGGCAGGCAGCAAGACACACACAGTCAGAGCCCAGGGCAGCTATTTCCTGGCAACTGCCCCAGCCTAGGCTGTCAGGCCAGGCAAGGAAGGCGAGAGCAGAGCCCCGATCTGCCCCTCTATGGGCAAAGGGCCAGCTTCTCTGCCTGAGCATAGAAGCCCCTCTGTCCTGATAAGACCAGCCAACCTTGTAACTGGCCTGAGGTCCTGCCAGCTCCATTCCCCTGCTGGGGAAACAGATCATTGGGTGACGGCTGCAGAGCCAGTCAGGACCTTCCCTTGTCTGTCCTGCCTGTCCACTGAACCCACCTGCCACCCCAGGTTTCCCTGTTCAGACCCTAGCCCTCCATTCTCCTTCCTTCCCTTGAACTGGTTCCATCCATTCCTTCTAGTCCTTAATTTTTCTACCTTTGATTCTCCTGGCACTTCGGAGCTCATGAAATGTTTTTATATTTATCACCACATTGAATCCCTACCAGGGAGAGATGGAGAGGTATTAAAAATTCCTTCAAATTGCCAAGTGTTCTTGTTAAAAATGCAAAACTTCCCCAAAACGAGAAACGGCGAGGCTGGTTGGCGGCAGCGGCAGCTTCAGAGACAATCCATTCCATCCTCAGCTCCAACCCATGCCCAGGCCACTCAGGCACTTAGAAGATGGGAACTGGGTATGGGGGCGGGGAGGAAGGACCACAGTGGGAGGAGGCCCCCTGAGAGGGTACAAGGGCAAGCCACCAACCTTGGGGTGCTGCACATAAAGGCACTCTTATGAAACCGCTGAATCCTCAGCTAGCCTCCCTCCTCCATCCTGTCTGATACCCGCTTCCAGAGCAGAGCCATATAGGATGCCTGGGCAAGGGTGACAGAGGACAGCCATGCAGAGGTAAACAGGTGAGAGTCCCAGGCCATGTTCTCCCTCCCCAGGACCACTCCATCACTGGAGCGAGCCCCAGATGGCTTTGGTGGGGAGAGAGGTTGCCACTGGTGTCCTGGAGAGGGCACAGCCTGGGTCTGAGGGGTAAGTCATGGTCCTGCCTTTCAGAAGATCTCAGTCACCCCAATTCTGAAGACAGATGCAGGGCACCCTCCAACCTGCTCTAACATTCTGCCACCCTGTGGCTGAACCAGAAAACAAGCCGGGGGCTACAACCCAAGGGGCATCTCAAGGGTGCCTAGCTTCGTCCTCGATCTCTACCCCTCCTCCTTCCTACATATCCCAAGAGCCAAACAAATAAATGGACCCGCCAAGAACGCTCCAGGGCACACCTGCCTGCAGCTGGGTATGAAATATGCTGGTGTTTTCAGGCACGTGAAGTAGGCACAGGCACTGTTCCCGCTCTGCACCTCGTTTTGGTGTTGTTTTGTTTTGTTGTTTTTTCTCTCTTGCATCTTGGAATGCCACGTTAAGTTCTCAGACATTTTTTGCGGGGTCCTCGTGGAAGCTGTTAGACCCCAAACACTTCCATCTACATACCCATGCTCTGACCTCTAAGAATACAGCCTGGAGACACCTGAGGGCAGGTTCCAAAGAGACAGAACACAGACTGCCAGCTGCATGTAAAGCCACCTCCTCTACAGAGACCCCAGAGAACCAAGGTCACACAGGCCAGGGCTGCCCAGCTCAGCGAGAGCCTGGCAGTCATGGGTCACCTACCCTCCATGCCATCCTCACGATGTCCATTGAAGTTGTCGTAGGAATCCCAGCGGATGAGGGGGTCAGAGGTGTTATAGTCTACAGAGACACTGGGCCCATTCTCCAGGTGTTCCATGCCTGTGGGGAGCCGGCAGGGGACAGAGGGGACGGAGAGGACAAGAGATAAGCATCTAGTAAAGCAGAAGGCCAGTGAGCTCCCCCATGGAACCGCTTGTTGTCTTGAATGTCTAGAGTGGGACAATAACTCGGGTTGCCTCAAGAACCCAGGAGTCTTGGACCAGGTCATAGGGGCAAATCAGGACAGGGCACTGATAAAGAAAGAACCCACACACACACCCTAGAGAAAGCATGTCCCCACCCTCTGCGTGGCTGCTTCTACATCATCTATGGCCCTGGGGCAGGAGCAAGGGTCAGCTCTGGAGACCGGAGAAGGGATAGGGGACAGGCTTGTCTTAGACCTCCTGTAGGTAGGTAAAGCAGGGAAATCACAGCCAGGATATTGAGAGGACACAGCCTGGTAAAGGTCGTCCCAGGCCTGTCTCTGCCCCTCCCCCCGCCCCCCCCCATTTAAGATGTTCCCTATTCCAGACAGACATCCGCAAGGAGAGGCCAGTCTCTTTTGTAACCTCAGAGTCAACACAGCAACTAGTGTGTTAGCCCATCCAGGGTAGCCTGTTTTCCTGGCCTGCCTTCAGTCTTCCCAGAGTCCCTCTGCCTGTAACCTAACTTCATCTCCTCCCATTCTGTTCTCAAATAAGATGAAGAGCAACTGGTCTCCATGTTTAGAGTCCAGAGGAAGAAAGGATATTATTAAACTGGCCTCCGGGTCGAGCCACTTTGGTTCATAAATACCCACTATCCACCCAGCACCTTGGAATGTGCTCTGGCTGTCCCTTCCGTCTGCCAAGGCCCTCAGTCTCTGAATATAACAAGATAGTGACCTAAAGGGACCAGAACAGCTCAGTCAACTCAGCGCCTCACTGTCGGCCTTTATTTTTGTTAGATAGACATTAAGGTGCTGGATCAGGTTTGGCTGGAAGTCCGCTCTGATACCCTGGTCCTTTACCTTGACCCACCTCTCTAACATCCTGTTTGGAGAGCTGACCAGTGGGAGGATGTGAGAGTGGGTGGATGCTGAGGAGAGTGAGACGGGACAGGTGGGGATGCTGAGGAGAGTGAGACAGGACAGGTGGGGATGCTGAGGAGAGTGAGACGGGACAGGTAGAGATGTGAGAGTGAGACGGGACAGGTGGGGATGCTGAGAGTGAGACAGGACAGGTGGGGATGTGAGAGTGAGACGGGACAGGTGGGGATGCTGAGAGAGAGACGGGACAGGTGGGGATGCTGAGAGTGAGACTGGACAGGTGGGGATACAGGGAAAGGGCTGGACCATGGTCTGTACCTTGAATTTTCTCTGGCCCATAGGAAAAGACAAACTCCACTTTGCCATAATCAGGAAATCGATCATCTGAAAGAGAAGGAAAGGAAAAAATGGACCCCGGATCCCCAAAAAGAAAGGTTTCTTGTAGAAAAGGACTCAGTCATATATGCACACCTGGTTAATAATAACACAATAGCGTCATCTACATTTACCTTTCACACAGAGGAAGTTGCACATACATATACAGTGAAAAAACTCTTTTGAGACAGGCTCTCAGGTAGCCCAGGCTGGCCCCAAACTCACTATGTAGCTAAGGATGGACTTCAATCTCTTGCCCTCCCATCTCTTCAGTGTTGAAATTATAGGTGCTGGGGATCAAGCCCAGGGCTTCGCAAGCACACTAGGCAAGCACACTCTCCACTGAGCTACACACCCAGCCCAATCCCACATTGGAACTGCAGGCCGCACCCTTGCCAGAGTTCTGCTTCCTGAGGCAAACACAACCCTTTCGGTTTCTGACTACAGTATCCCATCTTTAAGGCTCTAGAACACAGTCACTATTTGTACCACTATTTCTAGAAGTCAGTTCTAAACCCCCTTGCTTCACCACTATGAAGGTGGATTATTTGTCTCCTGTTACTTCTCCTCTCCCCCCACCTTTTTAATACAGGGACAGTTTGGGTTTGAACTCAAAATCCTCCTGCCTCAGCCTCCTGAGTACTAGGTTACAGACATACTCTACCATACCCAGCCTCCTTTCTTTTTAAATCTGGGTAAGTTTGTATTTATTTCACTGATTCCCTCGGACACTGTGCTGGCTAGTTTTATATCAACTTGATACAAGCTAGAGTCACTGGAGAAAAGGGAGCCTCCACTGAGAAAATGCCTCCATAAGATCGGGCTGTGGGTAAGCCAGTAGGGAATTTTCTTAATGAGTGATTGATGGGGGAAGACCCAGCCCATTGTGGGTGATACCACCCCTGGGCTCTCTAAGAAAGCAGGCTGAGCAAGCCATGGGGAGCAAGCCAGTAAGGAGCACCCTTCCACGGCCTCTGCATCAGTTCCTGCCTCCAGGTTCCTGCCCTTTTTGAGTTCCTGTCCTGACTTCCTTCGATGATAAACAGTGATGTGGAAGTGTAAGCCAAATAGACCCTTTCCTCCCCAACTTGCTTTGGTCATGGTATTTGATGACAGCAGTAGTAACCCTAACTTGGACAGATACTGTGGCTACACTTCTGTTTGTGGGTCTCCATGCTTGCTTTTTCTATCACTTGGCAACAAGTCAAGGAAATTATAATGAAATATTCCCACTTGTTCTTTGTATCACCAAACTCCACTACCTGTAGGAAGTACCCCAAAGGCAAATGGCAAATGGATGTGTTTCATTTTGCAGAGTTTGGAAAAAATTAAAATATGTACACCATACCATATATATGTATATGTATGTGTGTATATATATATATATATATATATATATATATATATATATATTCAGGATTTCAATGGGCATCCATTTGCTTTGAGTTCTGAAAAGGTTGATTCTGTAATCACACATTAATTAGAAGTTACGGCCATCATGGTGATACCTGCACAAATTAAGACTGACAACATTCCAGCATATGTCTATAGTAAAATGAAACAGATTTTTTTTCATATTATAATATAAAGCATATTACAGGTATACCACACAATCTTACAAAGCAAGTAGTTATAGAAAGATCTAATTGCACTCTAAAAGATATGCTTAAAAAAAAGAAAGAGGTAATAAAGACACCCCTCCCCCCCCACCCCCGCAGAGATAGATTGCATGATGCTTTACTAACTTTAAGCTTTTTAACCACTAGTGAGAAAGGAATGACAGCTACAGAGAGACATTGGATAATAGGAAAAAACTACAAAATTAAATCAGCCTGTATACTGTGGTGGTAATCTAATTGTATTGAAATATTATTTTGATTTGTACTGAAATATTAATTTGATTGTATGTTAATAAATAAAGTTGTCTGGGGGTCAGAGCTATTAGAGCTATAGCAAGAGTGTGGCGGTGGTGGCACACGCCTTTAATCCCATAGATATCTGTGTGTTCAGGGTCAGAGCTATTAGAGCCATAGCAAGAGTGTGGCAGTGGTGGCACACGCCTTTAATCCCATAAGATCTCTGTGTGTTCAGGGATACAGCCAGCATTGGAGACATATGCCTTTAAGACCTAGGGGGCTGTACATTCAGACAGTGACGAGGCAGTCATGTGTTTGGGTTTACAACCAATGAGAAGGCAGAACAACATACTTTAAAAATACGAACCGACAGGAAGTAGGTCTCTTTTCGCGCAGCTGGGACAGCAGGAGGAAGGGTGAGATTTTAGCTCTGAGCTCTGACCTCTCGGCTTTCTCTTTTACATTGTTTCTGTGTTTCTTATTTAATAAGACGGTTGGTTACATCTACATCTGGCGCCCAACGTGACAAGAATCCATTAAAAACTGCTTGGCTTGGCGGCAGGTCCGCTTTCCCGCAAGGGCGGCAGGCAGCCCGCGGCGGTGGCGGCGGCGGCGGCGGCGGCAGCGGCGGCACACGGCGGCCGGCGGCGATCGGCTTCTTAGTCCGAGCTGCTGGCGTCCTAGTCCGGGTAGCAACTTCTAGCCCGGGCCTAGGTCTGTGAGCAGCTTGCCTAAAGCCGGTGCTACAAACAACTCAGACCTGCCCGTAAAGCCAACGCACGTGGTCGGAGCTTAAGGAAGCCAGACCCAAGCCTTGACTCGGCACAAGAGGGAACACGTGGCTGCATTTAAGCTTTAGCCGGCTACGCTTTCTTGTGCGTTCTCTCTTTCCTCTCTCTCTCTCTCTCTCTCTCTCTCTCTCTCTCTCTCTCTCTCTCTCTTTCTCTCTCTCTCTCTCTCTCTCTCTCTGGATTTACACCTGGGACACTAGGTGGCTGCTTTGAAAATCCCCTCGGATTTCTACTGTTCTACGCAGATTTGGTAAGTCATAATATATCAGATATTTTAAAGGAAACTATCTAAAAGAGAATTTTTTCCACATTAAAAAACAAATGGGTTTTATGTGTACATTGGAAGAAAATTGGTTTTTGTTCGAAATTTTAGGCAGTCTGACAATGGAACAACTATATAATATTAGTATTGGTGGAATTATGCACCTCATCACTATAATAATCCACATTTTAATATTTAAAAAGATAGTCAATTTAAGTGCCAGGATAACAGCGTTAGAAGAACTTGTTAAACCTGTAAAAATTCAGACAGAAGAAATTAACAGTGAAGTTGTTTCAAGTCGGGATCATAAGGTTGCAGAAAGAAAGCCTGTTTTCACACAGTCACCCTTAATTTATCCTGTAACAGTACAGCAGATGCCTGATCAAATGGCTACACAAAATACTTGGGCTCCAATTGAAATGTTGGATTTAAAAAGGTTTAAGGAGGCAATAGTATCTTATGGCATGCATTCCCCATATGTAAAGCAAATGTTAAACACTTGGTCAACATATAATAGGATAGTACCACAGGACTGGCGGGACCTCGCACAAGGTGTTCTGGAACCCAGCCAGAGACTTCAATTTCTGACTTGGTTTAAGGAGGAGGCTAAAAACATAGAAAAACAATGGAGGGATAAAGGAGTACAAGTTTGCCAGGATCAGCTTATGGGCGAAGGCCAATATGCTTCAGCACAAGCACAATGTTTATATGATGTCCAAACCCTAATTTTATGTCGAACGGCAGCCTTGAATGCATGGGACAAAGTTGAGGAACCAGGAAAAAAATCTGAGTCATTTACAAAGGTGAAGCAAGGCCCAAAAGAGTCTTTTACAGATTTTTTACAAAGACTGGCTTCAGCAGTAAAGAGAACGGTCTCGGATTCAGAAGCTGGTAAGGCAATAATTGAATCTTTGGCCTTTGAGAATGCGAATGCAGCATGCAAAAGAATAATCAGGCCATTAAGGGCAAGATCTGCACCTATGGAAGATTGGATTAGAGAAACAATTAATGTTGAAGCTGATGAGCATGATGATACATGGGTAGGAGAAGTAATTTCAAAAGGTTTGAGGAGTGTTAGATGTTTTGGATGTGGAAAGCAAGGACATTTGAAAAGGGACTGTAGACAGGTCATTTCCAGAAACAATGTTTCTTCAAGGAACAATGGCAACAGAATGCCCCTTCCTTCTGGAGTATGCAGAAGGTGTGGTAAGGGAAAACACTGGACCAACGAATGTAGATCAGCAAAGGACAGACAGGGTAATCCTTTGCCTCAGTCTTCGGGAAACTCCCAGAGGGGCCTCAGGCAGGCCCCCAGTGCAAATCCAGTTCAAACCTTTCCGGCAGCCATAGAGGAAATGCCTGCTCTGGAGAGCGATTAAATAACCAAATGCCTATTGGAATAAATCATGCTGGTCAGAATGATGAAACAGAGAGAATAGAAAATTCAGGAGAAAACATAAAGAAAATTTTTTGGCAAACTTCTATTAATGAACAAAGACCAAAATTAACGATAAAAATAAATGGTGTTTTGTTGTCTGGTCTGGTAGACACAGGTGCGGACGTTACCATAATTGCACCAGAATTTTGGCATCCAACTTGGCCTCTTCAGGAGGTAAACGTTCAACTGTTAGGAATTGGGACATTATCTCAGGTGAAACAGAGTGCAAGATGGCTCGAATGTATAGGTCCAGAAGGACAGAGAGGAAAATTAAAACCATATGTGGCTAACATAACTATGAACCTGTGGGGTCGAGACTTGTTGCAACAATGGAATACTCAGATTAACATCCCTCCAATCTCAGAAACAAATCATAAACTAGCACATGTTACTGAGAGAAATATTAGAAGATATTGTTCTAATGAGTGGTCACCAGCCATCCATATTATACAAGAACAGGGCACAATAACTGATGATCTTCCAAAGACACCAACAGCTCTACCTTTAAAATGGTTAACAGACAAGCCTGTATGGGTCCAGCAATGGCCTTTAACAACAGAGAAACTCCAGGCTTTAGAAGAGCTGGTAGAAGAACAGTTAAATGCTCAGCATATTGAAGAATCAACCAGCCCTTGGAATTCTCCTGTATTTGTTATTAAAAAGAAATCTGGTAAATGGAGAATGGTAACAGACCTTAGGGCAATTAACAAAGTAATTCAGCCAATGGGTTCTCTACAATCTGGGATGCCTTTGCCTACTCTGTTACCAAAAGGATGGCCTCTCATAGTTATTGATTTAAAAGACTGTTTCTTTTCAATACCCTTACAAGAAAAAGACAGAGAAAGATTTGCTTTTACAGTGCCTACTTATAATAATTCTCAACCGGTTAAAAGATTTCAATGGAGGGTCCTCCCACAGGGAATGTTGAATAGCCCAACTCTGTGCCAATATTTTGTACAACAGCCATTGGAAGTGATACGTAAAAAATTTCCTAAATCTATAATTTATCATTATATGGACGATATTTTACTAGCTGACTCAAATGCAGATACTTTAGAAATAATGTTTGAAGAAGTAAAGAAAATTTTGCCTCGCTGGGGATTACAAATTGCTCCTGAAAAGATACAAAGAGGAGATTCTATTAATTATTTAGGATATAAAATAGAGCTACAAAAAATTAGACCCCAAAAGGTGCAAATTCGGAGAGATAGACTACAGACTCTTAATGACTTTCAAAGATTATTTGGAGATATTTCTCATCTACGAACTATTGTTGGGGTAAAAAATGATGAACTGACTAATTTGTTCAAAACCTTAGAAGGTGACAAGGACTTAAATAGTCCAAGAGAATTATCACCTGAAGCTGAGAAAGAATTAGCATTGGTAGAAAAGAAAGTGCATGAAGGACACGTGAATCGTATTGATCCAAAGCTGGATTGCATTTTGGTTATCTTACCTTCTAGGCGTTCTCCTACTGGAATATTAATGCAGAGGGAAGATATTATATTGGAATGGATATTTTTACCAAATAAACCAAATAAAAAATTAAAAACTTATGTGGAAAAAATCTCTGACTTGATTTACAAAGGAAAAATGAGACTTCGTCAATTAGCAGGCATAGACCCAGCAGAAATTGTCGTACCATTAACTAAGGAGGACATTGAAAAATTATGGACAGAAAGTGAACCTTGGCAAAGAGCTTGCAGTAATTTTTTGGGAGAAATTAACAGCAAATATCCCAAAAGCAATAGAATTGATCTTATAAAGAGAGCTGAATGGATCTTGCCTCGAATTGTACGGCAAAAACCCATATCTGGAGTTCGTACATTTTATACAGATGCCAACAAAGAAGGAAAGGCAGGTTACAAATCAGAAAATTTAAGTAAAGTGGTTCAAAGTCCGTATAATTCAGTTCAAAAATCAGAATTGTATGCTATTCTGTTGGTATTAATGGATTTTTCAGAACCTCTCAACATAGTAACTGACTCTCAGTATGCTGAAAGAGTGGTGTTACATATTGAGACTGCAGAATTTATCCCTGATGCTTCAGAATTAACTTCACTATTTATTCAATTACAAGATACAATCAGGAAAAGGAATCATCCTTTATATATAACTCACATTCGATCCCATACTGGTCTGCCAGGCCCTCTAGCACAAGGCAATGAAGAGATTGATAAATTATTGATAGGAAATGTGCTGGAGGCCTCAGAATTTCATAAAAAACATCACGTTAATAGTAAAGGTTTAAAAAAGGATTTTTCCATAACCTGGCAACAAGCCAAAGAAATAATAAAGAAATGTCCTACTTGTTCCTTCTACAATCAGACGCCATTACCAGCAGGATGTAACCCAAAGGGTACTCAGAGAAATGAAATCTGGCAGATGGACGTGTTTCACTTTGCAGAATTTGGAAAATTGAAATATGTACACCACACTATCGATACTTATTCAGGATTTCAATGGGCAACTGCTTTGAGTTCTGAAAAAGCTGATTCTGTAATCACTCATTTGCTAGAAGTTATGGCCATCATGGGTATACCTGCACAAATCAAAACTGACAATGCTCCATCATATGTCTCTGTTAAAATGAAACAGTTTTTTGCTTATTACAATATAAAGCATATTACAGGCATACCACATAATCCTACAGGTCAAGCAGTTATAGAAAGATCAAACAGAACTCTAAAGGATATGCTAAATAAACAGAAATGGGTAACAAAAACCCCCAGAAATAGACTGCATAATGCTCTTCTAACTTTGAATTTTCTGAATGCCAATGAGAAAGGAACAACAGCTGCAGAGAGACATTGGATAATAGAAAAAACTACAGAATTAAATCAGCCTATATACTTTAAGGATGTGCTGACCTCAGAATGGAAACCAGGGTATGTATTACATTGGGGACGTGGTTTTGCTTTTGTTTCTACAGGAGAAGATAAGCTGTGGGTACCATCAAAATTGATAAAGGTTCGATTTGAACAAGAGAGACCTCTTAATTAGAGGAGGTAATAGTTCATCAACCAGCATGAACATCCAATTTAAACTAACTTGTATCAATAAAACATGCCTTTTCATTTCATCAGATAATAACTTGTCAAAAAGGAACATCCCCAAAATTAGTCTTGGGGAAAGGTTTTTGTTTTTGTCTTTTAGGAGAATGAAGGTTAAGGAATCTGAAGAACACTGGACAAAAGAGACAACTGAAGAAAAGGGACAAATCATCTATCCCAAGAAACAGAGTGAAACGGTGTATGGGTATATATTATCTAAAAAAATTTTATGTCTTCCTAAATGTTTGTTTCTGCTTTTCTCTAAAGATTTAAGACTCTTGGTTTTCTAATAGTCCCAGTTCAATTAAAATTTAAAGCTGACTTTGGAGTTGGAGAATGGCTCTCTCCTTCTTTAAAATCAAGCATGTTGTTAAAAGGAAAATGCAAACTCCCTGTATCATGCCAGAATAAGAGCCATCTTCTGCTATGGTACAGGACAAAAGCAAAATTAATTAAGGGACTATTCTATTACTAATCTCAACTCTTTGATTCTATTCTGATTCTTTAAACTTTTCTCAAAGTATAAATTTTATATCAAAATTTACAAGATTAATATATATATATATACATTTTAAACTTTGTTAAGATATGAATGGTCACATAGAGTACTAACTAATTCTAGAAAAAAGGCTAGCTGCATATATATGTTTTTGTGTTCGAGTCTCTTATCAGTTTTCTGCAGGAAATCACGGCCAGGCCTAACATCAACTGAAGTCTCCAGAAAGAAGATGGGGCCCCACAACAACAACAATTCCACGTGGACAATAATAATATCATTAAGCTGACAAACATCATCCACAGATCAGCTTTGAACTACAAGGTGCTCAGAGCAATTTTGAGATGACTAGCTGAGATGATCCAGTCTCAAAGACTACTTGAATAAGGACTTGAGATAAACCCTGAACTTTGGCATTATACACAGACTGGATAGTGAAGGATATAGTTACCTCTCCTAGAATTTGACAATTAACCTAAAATTTTTCTTTCAGGATAAAGAAAACTTCGCCCATACCCAGCAGGAAGCAATTTTAAGAATACGACGCCCACATTCCCAAAGAGGTGGTGTGGGGCGGGTGGTTTTTTGGTCTTTTTAATGGGTTCTGGGTCTGGGATAATTTTCAGTATTTAGGGGGGTTGGTTACAAGTTATTGTCAAGGGTTAGGAAAAAGGCTAAGCAAAGGAGATTAGATTTAAGGTTCTTGTTTAAAAAAAAAAAGAAAGAAAGAAAGAAAGAAAGAAAGAAGGAAGGAAGGAAGGAAGGAAGGAAGGAAGGAAGGAAGGAAGGAAGGAAGGAAAGAAAGAAAGAAAGAAAGAAAAAAAAAGAAAGAAAAGAGAAAGACAATTACTAGTTTTAAATACTTTACATTGGATTGAATTGTTTTATATTGTACACAAATTTGAAACTGATATTGTTAGAAAATGCTATATGTATATTTCTAATTGTATTTATTCCATCCATTTAACAATGTAATGCAAATTTCTGATCCTTGAATGTTATTATTATCAACTATTAGGATATAAAGAAATGAAAGCTAGTAGTTAGACATTATCATAGAACTTGTAGTCATATTGGATATGTTTTAAAAATTGAGCAGAGATGTTTTAGACAGGTCATCTTCAAACCCTTCAGAGATCTACAGAATATGGCATTTAAAATGTTTTAATAACTTAGAAAATTTTTCTTTTTTGAGACATGTCGGCTCCTGGCAGTACCAATCTACTTTAGAGAAAATATGGGCATTGAAGAAACTGCATATGGAGTCAACTTTCATTCTGGCAAAAGTTAGCCACTGGACAACAAAGTATCCTCGAATCAACAGGACAAAATGGACAGACAGATCACGAAACAAGGGACTACTGATTCTTGCCAAAACAAGTGTGGTTATGGCTTTATCAAAAGGCATCTTCTGAGGCCAGGACAATATGGCCCCATCCCTGAAGTGGCCTTCGCATCCGGAAAAGGTACAGTGCCCTTTTCTTCGAAGGCAGCTTAACAGGCAGAGGGCCGATGGATTCTGTTGTACAATGGAACAGCAGCTGAAAGCTCATGCCTCTCAAAAGTAGACTGGCATTTAATAGAGGGATGTGGAGAAGAAGGGGATGCTGAGATGAAGCCATATATACACAGCCAAGAAGAATGGACAGCTGAATTAAAAAACTGTCAACAATTTCCAGAATTTAAAATCCTGAATCATGACAGGACACTAGTGGAATTCAGGTGTTTCTGGTACGTGGACTGCTCTCACCCAATGTGAGGTTGAACTGTTGACCTTGTGTACATCCTACTTCACAAATGAGTCTGTCAGATACACTAAGCCTATAGGCTGAAGATGATGCCCCAACACTGCGGAGAAACCTCAGGTGACTGCCCAGGCAGCTGGCTGTTTCTGTCAACTCACAAAATTTTTTGGAAGTTGCTTGCATGCACTTCCTGTTTTTATTTTTGTTAGCTACTATTATTCCCTTCTTGGGTCTCTGAGGGAGTTGAAGATTAGTTAGTTATGGTTGAAGATTAGTTAGTTATAGTTGAAAATTAATTAGGATAGAAAGTACATTAGATACATCTTGGATTTACCAAAATAGGATAGATAATGGAATTATTTTCTCTGATTTGTCAAATACCTGTTTAGGTATTTATTACTTGTATATATTGTATATAGTTATTGTACTTTTGTATATAGTTTTTCTTTTGTTAGTCATAACCTTTTGCTTTTTTTCTTTTTATTAAAATAGAAAAGGGGAAATGTGGTGGTAATCTAATTGTATTGAAATATTATTTTGATTTGTACTGAAATATTAATTTGATTGTATGTTAATAAATAAAGTTGTCTGCATAAGGTTGAAAGACATAAAAGTATGGTTTTGGGTTGGTAATACAAGTTAGGATAGAAAGTGAACTAGGTATCAAACTTTGGACTCAACAAGATAAGATAGATAATAGAGTATTTTCTCTGAATTTGCCAAATGCAAATGGACTGGACATTGTGAATGTAATTCTTACCTAATAATTGTTATCATCGTATATAGTTTTACTATGTTTTAGTTAAAACCTTCCCTTTTAATTTAGACAAAAAGGGGAAATGTTGTGTGATATTTTGATCACATTAAGACAATAAAGTGGGGTTGGGGATTTAGCTCAGTGGTAGAGTGCTTGCCTAGCAAGCACAAGGCCCTGGGTTTGGTCCTCAGCTCTAGGGGAAAAAAAAAAGACAATAAAGTTTGCTTTGAATCAGAGAGCGGAGCTAGCTATGAGCTGACCAAAATTAGTCATAGAGGTTTGGGAGGACTGAGGACAGATAGACAGGAAGTAGTAAGGCAGGGCTTAGAGAGGATCTCAGTCCTTTTGGATGGAGGAATAAAGAGACAGGAGGTTACTGGTCGCTTCTCTGCCACTTCTCTGATCATTCAGGTTCCTACCCTGATCTCTGACTCCTGGTTTTTTATTTATAAATAATAATTAGATAAACACAATACTTGCACCATGCAAAAGGGAACTGGTGGGATCCCTTTCCCTCTGGGTCTCCTCAGCCTCTTCTTGACTTTGTCAGCTTCACCTTCATCACCCCCCAAGACTGATTATAATCTGTCCTAAAACTCACAGCATCTCTCATGTTGCCCCTCCTAGCTCAGATGCAAAGAGAGCTCTCACATAACATCCTTTCCCACCACGTGTGACAGAGTACACAGGAGAGCTGCTCTTCCTCTGATCTGGCCCTTCCTGGATGTTCTGGGTCACCACCCACTACTTGTAGGAAGAGGTCCCAACAAAGATCGCGTCTGTTCTGTGGGACACGATCATGCTCTGCATGTGTTCATCTCTATGAACACCAACTCATAATTGTTTGTGTCTCTCCTATGAGACTCTGGACTCTCAGAGGCAGGGGTTAACTGTTTTCACTTTGTATCTCTAGGATCTAGAACATGGCTGTCATGTATTAACACATAAGCGATGCTTGGTGGGTGGGTGGATAGGTGGACAGCAAGTGGGTATACTAATGGGTGGACAGTGAATGCATGTGTGGATGGATGGATGCATGCATGCATTAGCACATGAGTAACTGTGTGGATGTGTGGATGGATGGATGGATGGATGGATGGATGGATGGATGGATGGATGGATAGATGGATGGGCAGACAGACCAATGGGTAGATAACAGAACAAAAGTTCAGGTGGATGGATGAAAGATGGTGTGTTAATAGGTGGTTAATGGAATAAATGTACAAATGGATGCATGCATGAATACAGATATTCATATGGATCTCTCTCTCCCGTCCCCTTCTCTCTCTATCTCTCTCCATCTCTCCAGGATTGAAGGTGATTTAGACAGAGCCTTAAGTGGACATTAGAACCCAGCCTCCCCTGGTCACATTTCTTCCTCCTGATTGCACCATCCCTACATGCACCTTTCCTAAGGGATGCTTGTTTCCTGCCACAGCCGTCTCCTCAAGACTTTTCAGCTTTACCAAAACAGAGACCACATCCATCATGTTTCACTTTGATTCCAGCACATAATACTGAGCCCAGTATTAAGATACTTGTGAATGCTAGGAAAATGACTCCCAATGGTCACGTGGAACAAGGGCCAAGGGGGTAGGACAAGAAGGAGACAATCTGGAGCAGTCACTAGAGAAGGGTGGGGGTACAAAACAGCCCAGGAGTCTTGAGTTACAGGGATGGACCTCAAGAGGCAGAGAGGAATTATCTTGATCTCTACTACAACCTGAACTCCAAGACCACCCCAACCCCAGTCTTTTCATGATTCTCCCTCAATTTCCTCACACTGTCATCCAGGGCCCCCCTGAGACTTGTGGCTCAGAAAAGATGGCCCCTACATCCACTACTTCATCCCACGCTGGGCTCCTCCCTTGCTACAAGAGTCCCATCCTGGCCCATCAGGGAGCCCACCTTTGAAGGCCTCATCCAGGTCTTCCTTCCCAAAAACAACCCCCAAGTCATGGATGGCACAGGTGTGGAATTGCACACGGAAGATGACGTCTCGAGCCGGGCTCCGGAACTTCTTGTGATAACACTTCAGCTGCGTGGGGAAGGGGCAAAGGGAGAAAGGTCAGGTCGCAGGGATCCTCCTAACTCGCTCCATTAGCTGAGCCCCGGAGGCTCACCCCAGACTCAGGAGGGAGAGGTCACCAATGCCAAACAAGATCTCAAAGCTCTTTGGGTAACTTCTAGAGCAGAAGAGGAGGGGAAACAGTCTGGAGTTGTGGGGAATGTCCTCCCAGATGGTCCCGCATACAGGTGGGTATGGAAAAGGAAACGGGGCCTTTATAACTATGGCAAGCCGGTCTGAGTTTAGAATCGGGAGTGTCTTGTCCCCAGTCTCGAGCTAGAAGGTCACAGTTCACAGTGAACGGCAGTTCCCTGAAGCTGCCCCGGAGCAAAAGATGAAGCTAGGAGAAGAATGTCCACTCCAAGGGAGGAAGGCAGACCAAGACCGTGTGAGTCTGGGAGGACTTGTGGGAAGCCACAGTTCTAAACCCAGAAGCTCCCTGGGGGACAGCTGCATGTCCCATGTCCCACGTCCCCAGGGCAGAGCGGGAGCAGGACAAGAGATGGGACACTTAAGGAGGAGGGTGGGGCTCACCAAGATGTCTCCCTTCAGGAGCAGCCCTGGTTCAATGGTGATACAGATGCTGGCCTGGCTGTCTCCGGGGATGTTGCTGAGGGAGAGGTGAGGCGATGAGGGAGCGTGCTCCGGAAGAAGCAGGCTCCCTCCCTTCTCCCCCACCCCTGTCCTCACTCACACAGACTACTTACTAAATGCCAGATGTGTACACAGGCTGCATGGCTTGGTAGATGCGGAGAAACGGTCGGCACCCTGTCAGAGACGGAGGGGAGGGGTGTGTGAGTCAAGCAGCAGAAATGGTTGGGAGATGAGAGACATGGGGAGGGGAAAGGAGAAAAAAGAGGAAGAGGAAAAGAAGGAAGCAAGAAAGGGGAGGAAGACTAACTTCATTTCTAAGGCATTTTAAGGAGACAAAAACTGCCTCCCCCAGTGTCTTCTGCCCCTCGGCACGGCCAGGTGTCAACCCCACGCTGCAGCGGACGAGGGTTGAGCTCTGCTGAGAGCCCCACACCGGCCTAGGTGACACTACAGCGTGGCATATGGCTTACCACCCAAGGCCACCGAGAAGGAAATGGAGGCTGGAGGGAGGGGACTGGGCAGGTACCTCCTTTAGACTCAAAGTTGGGGATGCCATGCATGATCACATGGTGCAGGAACAAGGGCTTGTTGTTCATTTTGATGGAGCCAGAGAGGAGGCCGCTGAAGTAGTGCACGTACCTGTACAGAGATAGGGTAGCATCAGGGAAGGGCCTGGGGAGTCCTCTATTCAGCCACCCATTCAGCCACCCATCCATCCACCCACCTACCCATCCATCTACCCAGCCACCCACCCATCCACCACTCACTCACATATCTGTCCACCTACTAACCCACCCACCAATCCACATATCCATTCACCCACCCATCTACCCATCCATCCATCCATCCATCCACATATTTATTTATCCTTCTATCCATTCACTCTTTCTTCAAGAACACCACCCTAGGCTTCCATCTACCCCCACCCCCATGACACATGCAACCCCCCAGGCCACAGAGCAGCTGGGTTTCCCCAGCCAGTGCAGGTCTCCAGACTTGCAGAGCCCCAGGAAGAAAAAGAACATGAGGCCTGAAAAACTACAGAGCCTAGAGCCCATTTGGCGTTCTCTAGCACCCCCTGGTGGTGAACATGAGCATCGCTTTCCGTCCTCACTCCCAACCCAGGCATCCCTGGCTGGGACAAGTTAGCAGCTCACAACTACACAAAGCAAGCTGCCCAACCAAACATCCCTAACAGCCTGACTAGGCCAAACCCAGTTTATGACTATTCTCACCGAAAACTTATGCTAGACCCCGGTTCTGCCACACAGCAAACAGTAAATGCTTAGTAATTACAGTGCTTATTTTATTTCCTCCTGAACGTATGGAGTTTTCTATATTAACTTCTTTATTTGGGATCTGAGATAATTAACTTCCAGTAAGTATCCTGTCTCTAGGTTGGTTTGTAGTTGGGTTTTTAGTTTGGTTTTTTTGGGGGGATTTTGTTTATGTTTCTGGTGTGTGTGTGTGTGTGTGTGTGTGTGTGTGTGTGTGTGTGTGTGTTGTTTAGGGACTAAACCCAGGGTCTCCTGCATGCTACGCGCTCAACACACTAAGCTACATCACCAGCCGCAGCAACCTCCAGTTCTTTTAACACAAATCTTGCTGGTAGAAGGGACGGACTGAGCCATCTCCTCTTTTTCTGACGAGAGGGAAAATCAAGTCCAGAAAGAGCTGTGACACACAGCAAGATCACACAAAGCAGGGGGTGGGAGAGAGAAGGAGAGAAGCCTGGACTCCGAAGCATCTCCGGAACCACAAATCGGTCCTCTGGTGCTGATGGGTTGACATTTCCTCCTTTCTAGTTTGCTGGAGAACCAGGTTGAATCCGACAAGCCAATCAAGGGCCGTCTGGGACTCTACAGGAGCCAATAGCTCCACAGGAGGGTGAGACTCCAATTATGACACCAAGACAACACCCCCCCACCCCCGCCCATCTCTTGGCCCCTTGGCCCTCCTCCAGGCCCGGTCTCTGAGCCTGGGTGGGGCCATTTCAGCCTCCCCTCGCAAGATAATCTGATGGGCATTGCCAGCTCCTATTCAGGGCCCTGCCCAGCCCCCCTGGCCCGTTACTCAAACCGGAAACCTGGAATGGCAGGTTCCCATCAGATCTCCTGACCAGGCCAACAGGATGTGTCTGTGTTCTGGGGACAATGAGTCCGAGGGCGGGTGACAATGAATGGCTGAGCTACAGGCAAAGCCCCTCCTGCTCATTCCTTGCTCTTCCCTCTCCAGCTGCCGGGTTCCCTGTAAGCAACACTAACAAGAAAGCCGAGGGAAAGTGGCAGGGAACGTTCCGGAAACCAACCGCTGCACTTTCTCATGTGTGTGTAGAGAGTGTGGCCTGCCCCCACCCAACAAATGCAGTGGCCCGTGGGAGGGAGCTGTGGGCAGACACAGATAACACACACAGACAAATTCACATGACCACTGCATGGCATGTAAGCATGTGAGGAAACCCTTGGACCTCTTCTCTTTCTGACTAGGGGAGCCTAGGTCTTCACTGCTTAGCATCATGGTGACTGTTCAGCCCACCTTCTCCAAGCCACAGTAAGACAGAGTAACGGTCCCATCACATCCCTATTAGTAAGTCGACTGTAACCTTCAGGGTTAAAGGTGACTGAGAACATGTTGTCACGTGTGCATGTCAGAACCTCAGGAGCTGGTGCATGGCTTGCCATGCCTCCTCCTGTGGAAGAGCCAGAGACCACCAGCGCTGATGGTGTCTGGGAGGCCATCAGTCAGTGAGGGCACGCTGCTGGAAAGCGCTGGGCTCCTTGGTACCTGGTGAGTACTCGTGAACTTTAATCTGGACTCCGAACTACAAAGGCAATAATAACGGTCTCCAGCAGTGACTACAGATCCTGTCCAGATAAGCAGAGTGGGGATATGGGTATATGCTGGGGATCCTCAATATGAAGAGGCAGGTAAGGCCCTTGGAATCTACAGCTAAGTTCCCAGGAGCCACAGAAGCCATGAGGGCCTTTAGCCTCTAGCCTTCCTGCCCGCTGTGCCCAGACCCTTACCCTTGGCTTGGCTATCCACCTTCACTCTGCTCACTCAGACCTCCCGCCCCCCCACCCCACCCCGGGCGTGTGTCATTCTGAACCAGCCCTGTGCCCGCCCATCACTAACAGCGACGGTTTGACCTTTCTTCAAAAACATCTGTTGGCAACTGCAGCCACCTTCTGTTTGTAAGCACACAGTTGTTCATAAGAAGCTTGCCCACACATGCCCTTGTGTGACAGATTTAGTGTCCTGTCCTTGGTGTGAGAACGGGGCTACGCCAGCCCAGAGGGGTGGCAGGCCCACAATGCACAGCCACACCAGGGTTCCTGCTCTCTAGAGCCCCAGCCTAGGCTAGGGCTTGCCATGGCTACAGACGCCCCATGACCAGCCGACCTTGACACTGCCCTTGACACCCCCCTGCCCTGGTGGACCAGACACCGCTGAATCAGGTGCCATCCAAGGGCAGAGCCCTGTGAGGCAGCAGGGAGCACTTCCAGACACCACCCTGGCCCCCAGGTCCCCAGCTCTGCACGTATATTCCAGCTCGGTCACCACTCATTGTGGCCCCACTGGCCTATCTCCACCCTAACCTCAGGCTTCTCATCTGCAAAAGAAGGGTGGCCCTGGTCATCATCACTGTTCCAGTTGGGGTTTCAAAATGACCTCCCCCCAGAGACTCCAGGCTATCTCCACGAAAAAAAGCCAGTTCCCTCCAGCACTCTCAATGTTACAGCTCCCTAACTTGGGTCTTCTCTCTCTTGCCTCCTTTCTCGCTCTTCTTTCTCTCTTTCCCCTCCTCTATTCCCTCTCTTCTGTCCCTTTTCTCTCTTCCCTCTCTCTACTCTATCCCCCCCTCTCTCTGTCCCTGGTTCTGTCTCTCTGAATCCTGTCTCTGTCTCTCTCTCCCCTCTTCACGCTCCCTATCTGGCATCAGCTCTTCTGGATGGTCACGTGTTTAATGCCTATCCCTCTCAACAGACCCACTCAGTGGGGAGGGACTCTGCTGTGCTAGCCTGGATGTCCCAGTGCCCACAGCTACAGCAGCGTTCCTCAACTTTGGTGACGAATGACTCCATCCGGTCCTGCTTCCTGTCTGGGCTATTATTATACGCCCCAGTAAGAACATGTGGCTGGGGCCCCTTAGCAAAATACTATAAATTCTCCCAAGAGAAGGTGCCCCCTTATGGTGCTATCTATGACCTCCAAGGATAGGCGTTAGGGACACCAGTGTCATGTGTACTCATCCGCACACTGAGATGGCCAAGAACAGCATGCATCTTTGTACATAGGCACCTGCTCCTCCAGAGGCATGCCACAACAGACTCTCTTCTGCTAGAGGCCTCAAAAGCCAACTGACACCCCAAACTGTGGGCACCAACATGCCCATGCCACTACCGTCTTAATGCCTGTGCTTGGTATACCCTCAGTTAAGCAGATGCCCATTCCCTGAGAGGGCACAAGGCCAGTATCCACTACAGGGAGTATGCACACACTGGTTACTCACCTCCTCTGGGACGGCTGGCCAATGGGCACAATCTTATCCTCATAGAATCTTTTCATTGCAAACCGGTCCAGAGCCTGGTCAGCACTGTGGGGAGACACAGATGATCAGAGAAGCCCACTCCTACACCTGAGGGCCCCTTGTCCCCTCACTCAGGTGTTCTGGAATATTCCTTTACACTGTGTGAAGATATTTCACTATGGTTGGTTTAAATAAAAGCTAAGCAGCCAATAGCTAGACAGGATTTTCAGGGCAGAGAGAATGCTGGGAAGAAGAGGGGCGGAGTTGCCAAGGAGTCTCCAGCCAGACATGGAGGAAGCAGGAAAGCAACGTGGGAAGAAAAAAGGTAATAAAGCCATGAGGCAGAAAGTAAATTAATAGAAATCAGTTCATTTAAGTTATAAGAGCTAGTTAGAAACAAGCCTAAGCTATCTGTTGAGGTTTCATAATTAATAAGAAGTCTCCATGTGGTTATTGGGAAGCTGGCTGGTGGGATGGTGAGACTGAAAATGTCTGATTACACTCAGACTTCCCTAGGCTTGCACAGCCCCCCAGACAACCCTGGTTGCTGTGGAAGGATAAATCCCTCCTCCAACCATGCTGCACTGAGAAGCCTCCAGGAAGAGCATGCTCAATGTGGCAGTTTGAATGTAACTGGCCCCCATAAGCTCATAGGGAGTGGCACTACTAGAAGGTGTGGCATTGTTGAAGGGGGTGTGGCTTTGTTGGAGGAAGTGTGTCACTGTGGGGGCGGGCTCTAAGATCTCCTATGCTCAAGATACCACCCAGTGTCTCAGTCCACTTCCTGTTGCCTGCAGATGAAAGATGTAGGACTCTCAGCTCCTTCTCCAGCACCATGTCTGCCTGCACGCTGCTGTGTCCCCCATGACGATAATGGACTGAACCTCTGCTGTAAGCCAGTCCCATTTAAATGTTTTCCTTGCTAAGAGTTGCCATGGTCATGGTGTCTTCACAGCAACAGAAACCCTGATTAAGACATTCAACCATCTCTAATCCGTAGGGGACTCTACAGCCAAGCTGCTTGGGCCCTCATCTCTAGACTGCTACTAATTACTCCTGAGACATAATCCTCTCCATAAAACCTCATTCCCCTCACCAAATGAGGCTTAGAGGAGATTACATGAGGTGACACCCGTTAAGAGCTTGGCAGCCATGGGTGCCCACTCAGCAGACACAAGGCTGGGCTGGTTTCTGATACCCTCCACACAACCCACCCACCCATCCTCTGAGCACACAGAGGTCATTCTCGTGCTCCAATAACTTCCCATCATGCTCACAGTAAATTCAAAGTTCTCATTAAGGCCGGCAAGGCCATTGCTCTCTGTTACCCTGACTGCCCCGAACATTCTTTGACTCGATACTCGCCGGGCCCTTTGTCCATACCCATAGCTCCTCTCCACGACCCACAGAAACCCTTGAGGTCCCTACAGCCACAGGTCCCCCTGACCACATGCCCCCAGCCACTTCTAGCCTCTGTGTTTTCATAGTCCCAATCATGGATGCTACTGACAAACATGTTTAGTATTTAAAGTCCTCCAGAAGTTGGGCTGTGCCCTCTGAATCCTTCCAAGCACCATGGAACATGGTCCTGGACATGGCAACATCTGGGCAGCCAGGCTGGATGAAGGAGCCTTCAGTCTCTGTGGCGAGTCAGGACAGGATCTGCCCACTGGCTGGTTCCTACTTATTCTCCCAAACACCAAGGAAAAAAGAAAACCCTGCCAGCCTGAGATAACTTCCAGCTTGACCCTTGGGCCCAATTCTGATGCAACACCATTCTGGCTTCTTCCTGCCTCATCTAGGGAAATAGAAAGCAACTGAGGGGGGCTATGTGGTCCCCCAAACTGCTGGGTGGGTGTCTCCACACAGGGGAAGGCTCTCCCCCCGCTGCCAGCTGTTTTTATCCTGCCTCAGAGCTGAGAGCACTTTCTCCAGCTCGGGGGGCCCCTGCACCTCTTATTCCCTCCTGTTCCTCTATCTGAGGGCACTTCCTGGACCCCAGAAGGCATGTGGATGAGAGAAGGATGTCCCCAAATCAATGTCCAGATGACAGAAGCTGGGACAGAAGACAGCTGACCTCTCACCTGGCTGAAATGTTGCTGTAGTGCATATACGCTGCGATGACAACCCCAATCCTGCCTCGGTTTCCCTGAAAGAGGCAAAAAAGCAATCACTGTTCCAACAGGCTCTGCTGTATGCAGCGCATCCAGAAGCCTAGTGGCCAAGGGTGGGAGAGGAGAGTGCAGTTCTGGAGAAAGAGGAACACTGAGAAGGGAGGCAGGAGGGGAGAAGTGAGAAAAGCTAAGCCCGCTCTCCACGGCTAGGCGATTAAACTGCTGCCCTGCCCCCATTTGCTGGAGGTATACACTTGGGCAGAATCTATAATGTCCTAGAATGGAGAACACAAACAGGGAGGTGAGTACAACCACACAATCTTAGCACCCAGGCAGGTGTGCACACACATATGTGCACGCACACACACACACACACACACACACACACACACACACATACACACACACACACACACAGAGGTGCGTGCCCACAGGTACACCCTGTGCTCTGACCTTGTTGTGGAGAACAACAACATTGTGGGGGTCTGCATTGAGCCAGGTGTCCATGGCCTTGCAGACGCTGCAGATCTTCTCCAGGGCCGGTGTGTGCAGATCAGGCCAGCCAAATTCCAGGACCTGTGGTTGAGACATAAGTAAGAAAAGGCAAGTCCAGGGACTCCATCAAGTCAGCCAGCACAGCATGGAAGTAGCCACCAGCAGCCAGGCCTCTGCTCTTGTCCTGCTCGCTAGTCCTGCTGAGAGGTAAGGCTTGAAGAGCAAAGGCCATGGCCTGGGACCCAGGCTCACAGTAGGGTCTTAGGCAAGCCATGTCCCTCTACCATGACCTCATGGATGTGTGCCAAGGTGTACAGCATGGAACTGTGATCTCAAAGCTTCCAGAGGGGCCTGAGCTCAGCCCTCCAACTCCCCTCCAAGGCTAGCTAGTTCAAGGCTGATTCATGATGACAAATGAAGGGACAGGGTCCCCTGGTGCTCATGCCACCTTAGATATACAGACTGTCCATTCTCAGGCCTCTGGGGGAAGTCTGAAGTATGAAGAAGCAGGGCTTCCCAGTGATCTTTAGCTCTCAAGCCCACAAAGGCCTCCTCGGGCCTTCTCTACTTTCACAAAACACTAAATGAAAAGAGCCGCCCTTTGGCAGGATCCATAGAACATGCCTAAGCCAGCTGTCCACTCTCAGAGACATGGTCCGAGGCCCAGAGAAGTCTGTCACCTGCCTGAGGTCCCACACTGACAGGCACCAGAATCCAGGACGGAAGCCAAGGTCCTCTGCAAAGTCTCTTAACAATCAAAGTAACAATCTACAATGCAGCGTAATCCCTGGGACAGGAGCCTATATAGAAAAGACACAGACACAGCCCCACTCTGTGCTGTGCTCCGGAAACCCTGGGCATTTCCTCCCCAGGGGCAGACGAGGCCAGAAACCACTGTGCGAAATTTCAGCAGTTGGAACTCTAGTCATTTTGCAGATCTGAGATACCCTTGAACTTGGAACAGTCATGGAACCGCACAAGAGGGGGGGCATGTTCTCTGTCCTGCTATCCCAGGCTAGACCAGGCCATGTCACCCTAAAACAGCCACAGACTCACCTTAGCGTGGAGCTTCGTGACATCAGGCCTCTGCTCGGATAGGTTGAACAGCTAGAAAGAGACGAAGGAAGAGTGAGAAAGGACAGAGTTTGTCCCCGCTTGTCAGGAGCCCGGCCACCGGCAAGCCCTGAGCCCCGGGACTCCTACCTATACCCACTGTCACTCTCCTGCCTAACGGCAATGTTTCCACCATGAACACATGCTGGCCGACAGGATCAGTAGAGAGCTCTCAGGAAAGGTGGAGGCTACCACACTCAGCCCCTTGCAAGGGGACATCCTGAACTGGGGATGAGAAGGGATGGAGCCCAGGCCACTGGTGGTGAGTGGCAGTGCCTGGCCACCTCTGGCTTTAGGACCAAATCCCACCATTTCTCTGTCTTGCAACCGCCTGCCACCATAAGGTATAAGGCATCCTAGTGGGCGCCCTCAAACACATGGAGTCCCACTCACATCCCAGAGCCTACCCTGTCTGTCTCCCATGTTCCTTGACCCCCCTGAAGGGCCGTGAGGAGCTGCTTGTCTCTCTCTTGCCACCACAAGTTTGAAAGTAGTTATGTCACCTCCTAGGAGGAGAGGGGACAGACCCCACAAAGGGCAGGAAGGAGGGGTTCGCGACAGAGCACAGACATCCTAAACTCTGTATTCCTGGAGCCAGAGAACTCCAGATACTCCCAGTCCCATTAAGGAACACACTTAATGACATTGACGAGGTCACAGAGCTGGCTTCGTAACCAATGGCCGGCCTCTCAGCTATCACAGAGCCAGAAGGAAAACCCAGGACTTTCCGTTATTTGAAGCCAAGCACTTCACTAATGCTCAGCGCGGATGACGGAGAGATTGTTACAGAGGCCTTCAAAGTGTGTGTCCGCTGAGAACTTCAGAATCTGGGACCTTTGGAAGTGGTTAAGGATCTTGCCAGGAGATATTCTTGAATTCAGGCTGATCCTAAGACCAGCAACTGGTGTCCTGATAGCCAGAGGGGAGACGGACAGGGAAGGCCAGGTGAAGGTGGAGGCCGAGAATGGAACAAGGTGGCCACAAGCCAGGGAATGCCTCGGAGTGCTGGGAGTGGGCAGGAGAGGGGAAGAGGCGAGGAAGGCAAGTTCCTCTAGGATTCAAGGGCGCGTGGCCTCACCGTCAACCAGATGCCGGGCCTCCAGAACACATTCCTGTCATTTTAAGCCAAATAGTGTGTGGTCATTTGTTCCAGCAACCCTGGACCCTTGTGCAACCTCCTCGGCCCAGCTCTGCTAAATGTGGCAAGCAGCACCCAGGGGCTCAGGGCCAGCAGTCCAGCCCCCACATATCTCCCTGGAGCATGGAGCTGAGCCTCCCCCAGGAACGGTCACCTTCCTGCTGTAGACAGTAGCTCTGCCACCCACCTCCCGGACATCTGGTGTCTCTAGCCAGCCCCGGGGTACCCCAAAGCTGCACATGGCCAAGTCTACTCCAGGGCTTACACCCAGCTCCACCAGCCAGACCTCAGCTCTCTCTAGGATCTGTTCTAAAGGTGAAGAAGAGGTTATCGGAGGGCCTGGCTTGTAGTGCAGGCTCAGTTAACATGAAACTGTGCCTTGATTCTCTTCTCCTAGTCTGCACACCGACACGTTCACACATCCTCACCCTCACACACACACACACACACTCGCACACATGCACTCCCAGGTACTCACCCATTCTCACACTCAACACACACTTGGTTCCAGACGCTACACTCAGCAGCACACGCTCTCCTGAGAACCAGCTCTCTCTGAGAGAAAGTGAAGGCCTGGCTGGGCCTTGCAAGATGCCCAGGGTAACGGAAGGAAGGGGTGCTGGCATGGGGAGTGAGCAGAGACTCTCGGCGTACAGGCGGTGAGCAAGAGGGAGGGTGAGGCCCACCCACCAGGTAGTTGCCCCCGTGTTTGGACTTCAGCATCTGGGCCACTTCACGGAGGTTGCTACGGAAGTTCTCCTCATTGGCTGTGCTGGGGAAGGACACGGCGATGATGCGTTCGGTGACGTACACCAGGTCCAGCTCACAACTGTCCTCCATGGCCCGGCTCACACTCATGTTTCTGGAGAGACTGCGTAGAAGACAGGTCCAGGTCAGAACCCAGGAATCCAACCCCGCCTCGAACACACTATGGACGTTTCTAAAAGGATCCAGAAGGGAGCGAGTGACTGGGGGTGGGGGGGTGCGCCCCCAGAATCCTGGAGCAGAGCCCTGGCCATCTCCATGCACTCAAACTGAGAAGACAGACGGGAGGCCTCCCTGGGGGAGGGGGCAGCTCAGGTGATAGCTCACATGGGCTCCAGCTGAGCCAGAGGCCAGGCACCTTCCAGCCTCCCTCGGGCAGGCTGACCCCTGCACTCCATCCCCGGCTCTCCCTGCAGAGATCATGGCCCCGGGGCCCCCCTCAATCCTAAAGGCCAGGGAGGTGAGAGGGTGCTGGGTGTTTGCCGCAGTGGTTTCAGGGGTCCTGGGAGCCGTGGGAGCCCCTGGGCCAGCAACTGTCTCTCCTCTAGACACAGGGTGAGGGAAACGGGGAACTCACAGCTTTATGCCATCTACCAGAGGAGGAGTCATGTTATCTACTGAGGTACCTCCTCCATATCCTCCTCCCTGTGTTACCCGTTACCACATCCTCCCTCCCTAGCCAAGGTGGGCAACACTCCTTATTTCGCTAACCTTCACTATACTATAGCAGTATGGGGTTGAGGTTGGAAGGGGGTTAAAAGCAGCAGATCCTCTGGCCTGGGTGACAAAGAGCCCCAGGACATCAAGGAGCCTAGAATTATCCAGATTCCACCAGACGGGGTTGACATGGGCCCAGGTGTCGGGATAGGTGTAGACAGAGGGCAGCCAAGAACAGTTCTCTCCAATGACACAGGGGTAGAAGTCTCTCCAATGACTGGGGTAGAAGCCCAGTTAGACCTGGACCGGAATCCCAGTCACTCCTTGTCCCTATTGTATCTCAGCAGCCACTGGACCGGAGCTCTAAAGAAGGGACTGCATCCTCCTCAGAAAAACTCATAAACCCAGCCCATTTCTTTCTAGCTTTTCCCTCTGAGAGGCAGAGGAGGGAGAGAAGCCAAGACAGCAACAAGCATGAGTCAGAGGTGGCCATCCTGGGATAGTGGACTGGACTGGACTTACCCAGCAGTTCCACTATCGGGCTGGTTCCCAGGAAGGACACAAAGGCAGAACAGCGCCACCAGCTGGACAAGATTGGCATCACAGCTTTAAGTGTGCCAGCAGTGGAAGGATGGGGTTGGGGGACCACAAAGGGCCATCTGGGTCTCTAGGAGCTCTAAGCAGAAACCAGGGAGCCTCAGAATGAAGGCAGAGAGAGGCAGGGTGTGGGCAAAGCTTGGAGTCTTCCTATGTGTTCTCTTCCCTGTGTGGAGAGCTCTACAAAGACTTCCCCACAGTCAGAGACCTCATCCACAGAGTCAGAACCAGCATGAGCCTCGATGGCAGCCGGCCCTGAGTGCCGCTTCTGACCAGTGGGTGACCTTGAACAGGTCACTGCAGACATTCAGCAGCTCAGTGCCTTCACAAGGACTGATGAGCTCATGCAGGGAAATACAGAGTCCACCTCAAAGTCTGTTCTAGAACTCACAATGATGACGGCCAAGGGCCACCAACTCTAGGTCCCTCCCTAGGACTGTAGAGCATCAGTCTTAGGACTCAGGACAGGACATGAGAATGCCCATACCCCATATCCTCCCTGTGTGCCGAGTGTACCTGAGAGGCTGTGGCTGCGGCTGGATGCTTGGGGAAACTCTCATGGAGTCCTGGGAAAGAGAAGATACAGTATTACAAGGGAAGAAGCGGGGCACTGGAAGGGAGAAGCAGAAAGGAGCCCAGGGCATGGCCACACACAGATCCTCACCCCCTTTTTGATCAACACTCCATCCCCGTCACCTTAACACACCAACACCCCAGCCACAAAAAACCAAAGGCCAAAAGTACCTGCTGTGGGAGAGACCCAGTTAGGTGGAAAGAGGAAATCTCTGATATGAAGACACACAACCACCCGACTGGCCCCCCTGCTCTGGGGACACACCAGCAATGGCTGGATTGGCAGAAACGCACCTCGCCCGAACTGTACCGGTCATCTGAATAGTAACCTCAACTAGAGATCACAGACAGCAGCCGCCAACGCTCTAGGGAAGCGAAGAGTATCTATCCTCCCCGGGCTAGCACTGAACCTGTGTCCTCTGTCACAGCTACCCCTCACTCCCCCTCCTCCAAAGCCACAACGCTGAGTCACCGAATCGATGGGAAAGCTTTGAGATGGAGCAGCAGGTGCGTGATTTACCATGGGAATCCACAGCCCCACATGTCTAAGGCTCCGTGTCTCTCCTCCTGTCTCCCCTGCCCCACATGCAGGGCATTGGCAGTACAAAATGAAGCCAACAAACCCAGGTTGGTGACCCAACTTTGCAGGGCAGCAGAGTGACATTCAGTGAAAGCATGGGATCAAGCCACACGGACTTGTGTGGCTCTAGGCTCCAGCATCCCGCTGGGCAGCATGGGAGACGCTTAGCCCACTGCACCTGGTAAAATGTCACCAGGATGTCACAGAAAGACAGGGAAGACAGGGAAGCCCTCAATAGCTTGTTACGGGCAGGCAAGCAAAAAAACAAAACAAACAACAACAAAAAAAACAAGAACAAAACAAAACAAACAAAAATATGCAGATGAGTCTCCTCACTCAGTGCCTAGCACTTGGTCAATGGTAACTATCACTTTAACTGTCATTCTCCTATCAACAAAAACTGAAAGAGAAGTTCCAGGAAGGGAAGGGACAACCATCCATCATCATGAAAAAAAAAAAAAGTCCTGCTTTCCTCTCCCTCAGCCACCGTCTACTCCAACCTATGCAGAACAGGGCACCCCAGTTCTGAATTCCTGGGCTCCACGGAGCCACCTTTCCTGGCCACCAAATGCCAGCCTCCCTTGGAGGCAGCAAGACCACAGTCTGCAAAGAACAGGTCCATAAGACACATGGTGACTCACCCCTGAATCCCTGGGAAATTGATGACGGAGCAGGATTCGAACTCAAGGAGCCCAAGTGGAGGGTACATATAGCACCCAATATGCAGAGTGTTGGGCTCTGAGGTCCAGCTCCCCATGGAGGACAGACACAGGGCCCCTGGCTGCGGGAGGGCTGGCCACCCTGCCACAGTGGGGCTGCACGGGGCTCAGCAGAACTGAGTATAAGGAGGAGCCAAACAGCGCTGTCAGAAGGAACGATTCTCAATCTCTCAGCATTTCCTGCCCTAGGACTGGGGGTTGAGTGAGTCAGGCTAGGGCAGGAGAGGCGGGGACCGGGGTGTTTGGTTTTCAAACCCTAAACCAGGCTGTTCCAAAACTCCCCACCCCAAAGCACGCAGAAAGCCAACACTTCATCCATCCCATTGCACTGGCCTCTGATGAGGAGGCCTTGACTCTCCTCAGGCCCTGGGCTGGGCTCCAGGCTCTAGGGCCACCCTGCTATAAATAGCCCCTAGGGCTTCATCTGCTACGGATCCACAGCCACTCTTGAAGGAAGCCACCACAGCTGCTTCGAACAACTGGAAGCCACAACTTAGCCAAGGCTTACGGTGCAGCCAAGATCAAAGCCAGGCGCAAGCAAGGAGCTGGAGGGAGACATTGGGCCATCTGAGCCAGAACTGACAAAGGAACAGGAGAACCAAGCAGAGTTGGGAGCCTCCAAAGGCACAGGGCAAAGGATGCACAGGACCCAGAGACCAGGCTCTCAGTCCGGTTCCCCACCACCCTCTGGCCAAGGTTATAACACTCCACATTCCTGACTCCCGCCTGGAAGATAAATACTTGGCCCAAACAGAGTCTGGCCCTGCCGCCTCCAGAGGTGATAAGAAAAGGTCCAGGCACTCTGCAGCCGGGTGGCTGGGGCAGAGATGCACAGGGGAAGCTGTCCTGGGCAGGGGACAGGGACCAACAGCTGGACGGTCACCCCTTGATGAATCACAGGGCTGGGCTGCACTTGTACCAACAGGGCTTCCTGTTTTCTGCAAGGTTTGGAGACACATGACCCTTGCTGGCAGAATGCAGGCCTGCTCGGGGACTGTGGATGCATTCAGAATGCACAGAACAGTCAAGAGGCAGCCAGGAGCAAACACACCCCTCTGGGTGCTCCAGCCTGCCCAGGTGACTCCCCATGAGACAGCAGGGTAAGCTGAGGTCTGGAGTCGGCTCTGTGCCCCGCTCATGGCCAGCATTCCCTTGCGGGTTAAACTTTCACGGAGGCTGTGTTCTAGGCACCTGGGAGCAGAAGTGGAGAGGTCCAAGCCTCACCCTCATTCTGTACAGAGAGATCATTGTCAGTCCAGCCGGCAGGACGCACAGTGGCTTAGTCTCAGGAACTCGTTGGTAAAATGGGGGCCACACAGGGCTCTGGAATCTTTTACCTGCCCCACTTGGGACTCCCTGGGGAAGGTTTATTTTAAAAAGGAAAATAAATTCTCTGCCTGCCTGGAATCTCATTCTTTTCCCCTCTAGGGAATCTCAAAATTCTTAACTTCCTACGAGCTCCTCCCAAGACGGACCAATAATAGAACTTTTGATCCAAATCCCCAGGCACCAAACAGTCTACCCTATCCTCATCTCTCAAACATGTCTCTCCTTTGCAGAAAGGCCTCCATGAAAGGGGATTCCGTAGCCTCCCCCTAACCAGCGTCTTTCCTCACTGTCAGGACGTCCCTCCTCATATCTAACCCTCATCCTTCCTGCTCTGGGCACCAACTCTTTTTTCCTTGGTCCTCCCTGCAGGCGGGAGCTGACCATAACTCAGGCGTTCCTGAGTAGCTCCAGTTCTGCAGCCTGGGGCTGTGCTATTTGCTACCTTCCTTCTGCTCCCCATAGCCCTATCCACGCAGCAAGAGCTATGGGAACCTTGAGTTTCTGGTGGGGCTTGTGTGCAGCTAGAAGCTGGGAGAAATCCTGCTTTTCCTTCAGGAGTAAACAAAACACCTCTGGACAGAAAAAAAAAAAAAATGGTTTCCTGAACCTAGGTCCCCAGGGTCCCAGCTGAGAGGAGGGTCTACCAGTGAACACCAGGGGTCGAGTGAGGCAGCCAGAGCCCAGCCCTTCATTCCTGCATCTCCTCGGGTTGAGGCCCCCCACACAGGCCCCTGCGGCCACACCTCTTCCTGCCCCCCCCCTTCCTGCCCACCACTTGGATTTTTCCAAAACAAAGTGCGACACAGCACACGTCTGCAGCCTCCACTGCACACCAGCTACATCAGAGGAAACCGCCTGGAGAGGCCAGAGCAGGAAACACCCCACAAACAAGCCAGTGCCCTGAGCCGGTTCCTCCTTCCCGCTGCCCAGCGTACAGAAGAGCCCTGGCGGGGCAGCCAGGAGACCAGTACTGCAGCCCCGGGGTCAACCCACCTATGACAGATGTCTGGAAGCCTGACGGCGGGTTTCCATTCCTCTGCAGCAGGCAGGCCCTTCTGGGATCTGCCCTCCTGCTTGCCCTTCTTACACTCCTTTATTGAGACTCATTTTCTCCGACCTCCAACCTCCAGACGAGGCACCACCCTGACCCACCCTAACACACAACCACTTGCAGATTCACCGATCCCACACCAACGGAGGTCTTTCCTGAAAACTAAAACAAGACACCATCAAACACAACTAAGTGGTCACCTCTTCCATGCGACCAAGGTCAAACATGCCCTCGGGGTCATTAGCTCTTCTAGATGTCTAACCGTACGACTTCTGGTTTGGCTATAGTTATGGATTCCATTTGGCCCAGGCTAGGGATGCAGGGTCAGAAATCCTAGGACGTAACTTCTAAACATGCCCAGAACATCAACTAAAAGTAATGATTCAGAGGCTAAGCTCCTGGATGACACGGATCCAGAGACATTCGATGGATACCTCGTTTCTGTTTCCTCATCTATAACACGGAGCCACAGCATCTGCCACACACCTTGTTGTGAAGGTATACAACCTCCCAGCCTAGCTCCTGGCCCCGGAAAGAAATAATGGCATTAAGACCAGCTGATATTTACAAAGCACCCATCAGAGCTGGGAGTGCCTTGAGCTAGTTCATCTTTTGCGACAACACACACAAAACTAAATTCCCGAAAGCATCCCGAGGACCAGTGAACAGGGATCCTCACGTACCTCCAGGGAGCCTTCCCCCAACCTAGGAGTCCACGCGGCCCCTGGACAGTTCCACTCCTTATTGCTGGGTCTATGGCGGCCCAGGATGGTGCAGCAGTATCGGTGGGCCACCCTCGGGAGCTGCTACAGCTCAGCCCCTCCCTGCGGGGCCCTCCCTACCAGAGGCCAGGCAGCTGTCAGATGATAGGGCCTCGTGCCATCAACAGCTCCCCCTGTGCCAACCGCCAAAACCACTCCCTGTTCCTCTCCAGGCCTGCAGTGGACGGAGGGGCCAGCATGGGGCACAGGGTAGAAAAGACCCGAGGAAGGTGAAGCGTCCTCTGTGGGGTCCGCCGGGGGTAGAGAGACAAGCCAGCCCCAGCAGAGATCAGGGGCTCCTGTGCCCTAGCCAGAGTTCCTTCTGATTGAGGAACTTGTCCCCTGCCCCCCCACCCCCCCTCGTAAGACCAAAGACAAAATGAGCAAGGACCAGATAACCTTCTTCTTCTTCTTCCAGAATCCTGAATCAAAAGCCGAAAAGTCACACAGCATTCGCCATTTCCCGAGACTCCTGGCTCCAGGCAAGCACCCCGACAGTGTCTCCAGCATCTAGGGACACCTTAAGAGCCCAGGGCCCCTTTACAGAGCCCTGTTTCCCTCCACCCTTTCCAAGCCTGCCTTCCACCAAGCCTAGCTCTCAGATCCGTCTCTCTGTTCTTCCCTCACCCAGAACTGCCATGGCATAGTGACGAAGACCAGAGCCAAGCCTGAGCCCAGCAAGTGACTTCATGGGCCTTCTCTTTCCCCAGCACTCTAGTCAAGCCAGCCAGGCCCCCTTCAAGAGAGTTGCAAAGGTCGAAGGGCACTGCCCCCCACACACACACTCCTGCTCATTACCCTTGAGAGCAGTCTTGGCCCCTGCCCTCCTTATACTCACCCCTTCCTGGAGGCTTTTTGGAGAGCTTCCACCCTTGTGGTCTCCTTCCCCCTGTAGGCAGAGGAGAGGCTGTCAGAGATGGGGCAAGATGAACAGTGCAAGGTTCCAGAATTCCTACCTGCTGGAGTCAGGGTGGAGCGTGAAAGGGTAGCAGAAGGTGGGGGGGGGGGGGTACCTGAACACCTGAAGGCCCGGTAGAGGAAGGTAAACCCTCTCCTTTGGGCCTACCCCCTGTGGGACACTGTTATTCCATTTTGAAGATGAGAAAGCTAAGGCCCAGACACGCTCTCCCTCACCTGAAGTCCTACAGGTAGGGTCTTTGCCTCCAGCCCATAGTTTCAAGCTGGCCTTTCCCATCCAACAACTCTTCCAGTCTCAGTTTCCCCCAATGCAGAGCCCCCCCCACATTCTTCTCATCCTCTCCCATCCAGCCTGGAGGAAACTCTGTTCATGTAGTCCAAAAGATCGGTGGGAAGTCTGCCCAGCTTTCTCATATTCCACCACTCCCATGGCCTCTTTGTGTGTGCATGTGGGTACGTGTGTGCGTGCATGTGTGCGTGCATATGTGTGTGTGTGCGTGTGCGTGTGTGTGGATGCACATGCGTGTGGATCACCTTCACAAACCTGTATTACTAAAGCAGACAGGTCCTGCCACCTTCCTACCCTCTCAAGCAAGATTGGCATTTGAGACAGGATCTCTCACTAGCCTGGGACTTGTCCCCAAGGGTCCCGCTGTCCCTCCCTCCTCAGCCCTGTGGTTATGAGCATGTGCCACCCGACTGGGCTTTTTTCCAGGGTCGTTTCTGGGGATCGAACGTAGACGTTCAGGCTTGTACGGGTACTTCCCTGATGGAGGGTTACCAGGGCCTCCCTTTTTTTTTTATTTTTTTTTGTTTGTTTGTTTGTTTGTTTGTTTGTTTTGAAAGAGGTCTCACTTCGTAGCCCAGGCTGAACTAAACCTGAGGGTTAACCCTCCTGCTTCAGCCTTCTGGATGCCAGGTTTACAGGCCTGAGACATTTAGCATATTTCTTGCAGACAGGCTTCGTCACTGATCTCCTCCACAGCCCCACCCTGCTCCCTCTCTGTCGGCCTCTCTCAGGCAGCCCATGGCTGCACACAGGTTCCAAGATTATCGGCACCCCTTCCTCCAGGCTCCAACCCCTGCCCCATCTCTAAACCCACCTTCCCGTACCCCCTTCCAGCAGGGGCCCCCTCATTCTGGCCCTTCTGTCACTCACCACATCCACTACATTCTTGGGGACAGTCTCCGTGGTGATGGGCTAGGGACAAAAACAGAAAACAGTGAAACATGCTGGCACAGCTGCCTTCTAGGCCGGCAGTCAGGGTGGTAATAAGGGCACAGTCCCAAGCTTCAAGACATCCCTTGGCTGGTCCCAAGCTGGGGAAGCAGCCTTTGCAAAATGACACACAATCTTATTAGTCATGGTCATGGAGCCATCCAGTTCCGCCCTCACCAAGGGCCCACACTAGGTGTCCACGCAAGCCTCAGACCACTCAATAAATGAGGATGACGGGACAAAACACTCTGACCCTAGCCAGGGCTTTCACCTCCACTGTGTCTACCCAGGCCAAGAACCCATAGAGGCAGGACCACCATGGCCTGCGAGCCCCAGCAAACGGACAGAAGTTACGAGAGAGGCCCAGGAGTATGGACTCCTGGGGTCAGAGCCTGCCTGCCAAATACCGCCCAAGTCCCAGCTCTCCAGTGGCCTGCTGGCCCCACCCTTGGTACCTCTGGTACACATACACACAAAGCACGTCCATACCCACTCGACACTGTGCCTTCTCCTCCTCCTTGGTGGAAGCTCTGACTATACCCCGCATGGTACCCCATTGCCCCTCCCCCATCTGTACCTTCCTAAAGGAACGGTCTTATCTGGCCCTATATACTGCATTCCTCAGTTAATTTGGGAATTTGAGATTTTGTTTTTATTATTTTTTTTATTATGTGCATGTGTGCATATCCATGTGTGGATTTGTTGACATGAGTGCAGGTGCCCATACAGGCCAATAGTATCAAATCTCTGGAACTAGATTCACAGGTGGTTGTAAGCCATTCCACAGGAATGCTGGGAACTGAACTCCAGTCTCCTACAATGAGCAATACATGCTCTTAACTGCTAAGTCATCTCTCCAGCCCTGATTTTGGATTCTGGGTCTACCTTCATCCAAGTAAGCATTAGGGACATTTTGTTCAGCTCAATAGTAACTCCCTAATGCCAGGAACCAGGGGGACCAGAAATGGGCCAAACATGCACAGATGGTCCATCCCAGCATTCTCCCTCCACCCCAGTCCACACAGGAGCTTCATCCTAAAAGTATCCAGAAGAATAAAGGGGGTGGGGGTGGGGGGACAGTGTTCTGTCACTCCAAGAGGGAATTGCGACCACCAGAAAGGCTACTGGCACTGAGTGTCCCACCTACCTAGAACGTCTGAGTCATCACATGCTGTAGGGACCAGGAGTGTGCATCTCCAACAGGGTCCTGGATGGCTCTAAGAGGAGACCGCCCAGCCCATACCCTGACTCTGCTGTCAACAGGGTGACCGTAAGTAGGCTACCTGACCTTGTGCCCACCTCATGGCTGCCTGGGGTAATTGCATGCTGAGTGAATGGAATAAAGGCTCCCCATGAAGAGGGCCTGGCTCCTAGCACAGGCTAGTCCTTACTGCTTACCCTCTCACTCTGGAGTTCTCCGACAACAAGGAGGCCCGCCCAGCCCCACCCTACTCAGACCCATGCCCAGCCTTCTCCAAGCCATAAAACTACAGGCCTCAGCAGAGTGGGAGAAATGCACCCTTCCTGCCAGGGATCATCTGAGCGCTGTCCCCTCTGCCCCCACCCCTTCCCTCGCCAGCTGGAGGCCAGCCACAGGCAAGAATCGCCAGCAGTCAGATGCCTTCAACACACTGTCCCGCGTGTCTCCTGAGGAGCTAAAAATTTCCAAACACCCAGATTGCCCTGCAGAGTTCATAACCTCAGCCCAGCATGCATGCATCCCTTCGACCCTAGTTCTCCAGGACTAACTACCAGCCCTTAACTACCTGAGAATGGAAAAATGCAGGGACTGGTCCCAGCTGGGCAGAGTTGGCTAAGGCTGCCCAAGCTCTCACATGGCACAGTAGGGAAGCTCCCAGAGACTCTCCAGGGCAGGCGGAAACTCAGAAGTAGCAGCCTCAGAGAACTGTGGGACCTCGATTATACCTCAAGTGCAGGTCCTCCATGCAAACAGGCAGGCAGGCAGGCACACATGCACATGAGTGCGTGTGCAAGCACACACACACACACACACACACACACACACACACACACACACACACACACACACACTAGCCCTCCCTGGTTGATTTTTAGTTCTAAGGAAAATAGGTGTTTATTTATTTTATATGTATGAGTATGTGCCTGAGTGGACATATGTGTACCACTTGTGTGCAAGTGCCTGTAGAGGCTGGAAGAGGGCATCAGATCACCTAGAACTTGGGTTACTGGTCACCTAACGTGGGTGCTGGGAATTGAACCAGGTCCTCTGCAGGAGCACCACGTGCTCTTAACGATTACGCCATCTCTCTAATCTCTGATTTTTTTTTTCCTTAGAACATACTGCTCTCCAACATTCTATTTTGTATTTACCAACATCCTTTACAGCCTGTCTCTCACCGAAATATGAGCTATGCCCACACTGAGCACAGAACAGTGCCTGGCACACTGTGGGCCCTGGGGAAACATCTGTGGAATGAACAGTGTCTCCTTGCTCCCTTCTCTGATACCCTCATCATACTCAGAATTGACTGATAGTACAACAGCCTTCACCTTCATTTTTTGTTTAGTTTTAGATCAGGACCTTTCTAAACCAAATGCATGCACGCATGCACACACATGCAATGCACACCACATCCTCACATGCCACTCAAAGACAAGCACTCCTAGAGGGCCTTGAGACATCACCTCCTCCTGCCCCCTGACCCACAGACAGGAACTGAGGTGTAGGTGGAAGACCTGCCAGGATCTTGAATGAGACGCAAGGCAGGACCAAGTTACCCCAGGCCTGCAGAGCCCAGTGCCAAATTCATTTCACTGTCCCTCTCCTGGGGTCAGTTGTCACCTCAAGGTCAGCTACATAAGGGTGGTTCACGTGGAATCGAAGCAAGGACAGTGCTGGCCTCACACAGGAGTCCCTAACCCCTGCCAGCCCAGGTCTAGAAATTGAAAGTGGTACCCCCCCACACACACACACACCTGTCTTGCATTCTGCACAGTGTCTCTGTCCCTGAGAGGCCATGCCTCCTCACATTTGGCACCTGACTTGCCTCCACTGTCTCCCCCTAGTGCCAGCCATGATCTAGAGATACCTTTTCCCAAGGCTGAAGAAACAACAGCAGCTTGATGTGCAACAGACTGGGGACCAACCAGGCTCTGCAGTTTTCATCCCAACTCTCACAGCATCCTGGGAAGTGCATGTCACTCATCTCACAGATGAGGCGAGTGGACAACGCCTGGAGGAAGAGAGCTGGCATCTGAACGGCCCTCATGTCCTCACAGGCTCCCTCCTTCTCTCACTCCCTTTGTGTGTGTGTGTGTGTGTGTGTGTGTGTGTGTGTGTGTGTGTGTGTGTGTGTGTGTGTGTGTGTGTGTATAGATGTGCGTGCGCTTAAGTGCACCTATGTGAAGACCAGAGGACATCATGTATCTCCCTCTATCGCTCTCCACCTCACTGATTTGGCTACTCTGGATGGCTAGCAAGCCCCAGGGCTCTTCCCGTCACTATCCAGTACTTGAATTACAGGCAAGCATCACTGTGCCTGGTTCTCCATGGTACTGGGATTGAACTCGGGGTCTGCATGCTTGCACGTCAAGCACTCTCGCCCACTAAGCCATCTTCCTAGCCCCTTTCAGCAGAGACCCCCCACTTCTGGGGCCCTCAAGGCTAGCTACAGCAGACCCTCGCCTAGGGTCACCGCTAAAAACAGACTGCTTCCCTGCACTTTCCTAGGAAGACTGGGAAATGGGAGAGACTGCGGTGGGAGAGAGAGAATAGAGGACTTCCTGAATTTGCCATGAACCACAGGGTGGGTAAGGAAGCTGCACATCCTTTCTTCAATTCCCCTCCATCCACCCGAAACAGACACGCATGCCCACTCCCTTCCTGTGGACATGCTGACTGATCGAAGGTGAGCACGTCCTGGAAGACTGGAAGGCTGGGACACCTGCGTGCGGATCATATGGTAGAATGCACTGGTGGCCTGCAGGGAGGCTGCGTCGGGGGGAAAAACGTATCTGTGGGCTGATGTTTAGAGGAAGGAAATACTGGACCTTGGGGATGCCCCAGCCTTAGCCCAGGCCTCGGGGGCAAGAGGGAGGGTGCAGAATGCAGACTCAGCCTCCCGCGGAACATTCTGTCCAGAACTCTTGAAACCCTCAGCTCTAGCCTGCCAGCTCTCTCTGCTCTTGTCCCAGGGGAAGTCTGGAATCTGGGCAGTTTGGGAGCCAAAAAGACCCCGTGACATCACATCTGCCACCACGCTGAGGATCTGTGAGGTCACCCAGCACTACCTATCTTGGGAGGGGAAGGGCCTGGGAGCTAGTGGGGACAGCCAGAAGGGGCTGGAATTGCTCAGCTCCAGGGCCCAGGGAAAACTATTCTGGGCCCACTTCTTTCCCAAAATAGAACTGTAAGTAGATATGGGGTCCGCGGAGTGCCGAGGGGCGGGGGACAGCGCATGACATTTGGGGATATTTAACAGAGTATGGTAGAGGGGAGCTGGGTTGCATACTGGAGGCCCAGCCTCTTAACATCCCATGGGGGGCACCTTCTCAAGAGTAATAATAACAACATCAACCCACAGGCAGCAGCGGCGGCAGAGGAAGCCAGAGCCTCCACTCTGAAAGCCAGCTTTGGGTCAACTGTTTGCCCAGGCCTCCTGAGCCATCCATCCTTCCACTTCACGGTCACAAGGGTTGGGGAAGGAGCATTCGGCTCCTCTTCTGGCAGTTTCCAGGAGGATACTCAGTTCTACGTGAGCCCAGGTCTGCCCTCCGAATCTGTGTCCCTGCTCTGCGCCACTCCGCCACTCCGAAAGCACCAAGAGGCGACAGAGGTGGGGGTGGGGGTGGGTACGGGAAGAGCTGGGGCTGAAGACGCAGGACCCAGGGCAGGCAAGAGGCCCAGGTGGCAGGAACACTGACCTAAACGTCCAGGTCAGGCGGCTGCCAAGGCCACAGCCTCTCTCAGACACACTCAGGCCATCAAGGGAAAAGAACAGGCTCTTGGTGATTAAGTGGAAAGCTATGTCTGACTTCCGCACCCCCCAGAGGAGCGCCAAGCAAGTCTGTTCCTGTCCGCAGTCCCTCCTCCAAGCCAACCCTGAGGGGCCCGGCACCACAGCATGGGCTAAGGACATCCTCACCAGCCACACCTCAGGGCTAGGCAAGAGTACTGAGTCCCTCTGCGCACAGCTCTCCTCCCCCAGGGGGGCCAGGTCTGGCCTAAGGCTGCGCCTCCTCCACATCCTTCGGCTAATCTGGCCCAGGGCCCATGAAACCCCTGCTTCATGTCTACCCCAGTCCCTTCCACCTGCCATCCCATGGCCACCTCTCCCTGCCAAGCCACCCCCCAGTTGGCAGCAGACTCCGGCTCTAAAAGCCTGCTTTGGGTCAATTGCCTGTTCAAGGACCCATAATGGCCCTTAGTGCTTAGCACTCAAGGTCCTGTTCTCCACCCAAGCCATGAACTCCTCTAAGCCTGGTCCCTCCCTCTCTAGCCCCAGAGTCAAAAAAGTTGGACCTCTTCCCTGTCCCCAGCCTGCCCCTCCTCTCCAGTTGAGTACATTCCCACCTCCACCTTACAGCACTCCCCACCAGCCAGCCGGGGCCACCAAGTGGGTGTCTAGACCCAGGTAATATACAAGGTGTCCTCTCCCCCAGAGCAAGAGCAGGCTAGCCAACATTTATAACCATATTTGTTTTTATAACCATATTTGTTTTTTTTGTTTTGTTTTGTTTTGTTTTGGTTGGTTGGTTTTGTGTTTTTGTTTTTGTTTTTTCGAGGCAGGGTTTCTCTGTGTAGCTTTGCGCCTTTCCTGGAACTCACTTGGTAGCCCAGGCTGGCCTCGAACTCACAGAGATCCTCCTGGCTCTGCCTCCCAAGTGCTGGGATTAAAGGTGTGCGCCACCACCGCCCGGCTTATAACCATATTTGTTTACCTGCTTCTTCAATTTGTACCAAGGCAATGTTCTAGTCCTAGCACCTTCCAGAACCCTCTCTTCTCCTTCCTCCAAACCGGCCCTGCCAAAAGAGGCAAGCTCTCCAAGGCATGCACAAGTGGGTTCACTTATTCCCCTGAACCCTAAGGCTCCCCCTAGTGAGAGCCTAGAGTCAGGCACTGATCACTGATGCATTCTATGGTATGGTTCCCTCCCCACCCCCACCCCAATCCCTGCCTTGCCTCCTGACCTGGCAACCCTGTGTACCCTGGCCTGGCAGCCCAGCCTAGGCTTATACCACCTGGACACAGCTCTGCCCCAAACATCAGGCTGCTGAGGGCAGGATCCTACGTCCTAACTGAGCCTCTCCCAGTAGTGGTCAAAAGAGGCTTTGACCTCTGACCTCTGGGGACCGTGTCCCTTGCCGGCCCTGAGTAAAGACAGGATCTGAGTGGCCCTGAGGAGGCTCGTAGCTGGCACCCTACCCCCAACAGGCGTCAGTGATTAGTGAGGGGTTCCAGCTGCAGACATCAGCCGATCAGCCCAGCAGCCAGTGGGCCGTGTTTGATGTTTTAAACCTCTTCCTGGCTCTCAAACCCACTCTCCCCTGGACAATCTCCACCTCCTAAGTGCTGCTTTGGGGAGCAATAGAAAACAAGCCCAAGCCTTCTGAGCATGGCCTCAGGCACCGGACCCTTCTGGACTATGCAACCCTCTGCGGTGCCTGACTGAACTGCACAACCGCCCCCCCCCTCTGGGGTCTTTAGGAAGCTCAGGCCCACAGGCTCTCTCCCTTTAGAAGCCAGCCTCCGGTCAGCCTTCCCTCCCGGCATGGTTCCATTCTCCAGACTTTTCCAAAGATGGCCACCCATGCCCCTCTCAGCCCCCTGGGGTTAAATTCATCACACCCACAAAGCACTTCCCTGTCATAGTCCTTGATGGAGGAGATGAAATCTGCAAGCCAGTCCTCCAGTTTTCCCAGACCAGCTCATCACCCTCCTCCTCCTCCTCCTCCTCCTCCTCCTCCTCCTCCTCCTCCTCCTCCTCTTTTCTGGTGGTTGGTTTTTTTTAAAAAAACAGGATCTCACTTGGCAGTGGTGGCTCACACCTTTAATCCCAGCACTCGGGAGGCAGAGGCAAGCGGATCTCTGTGAGTTCAAAGCCAGCCCAGGCTACGGAGTGAGTTCCAGGAAAGGTGCCAAAGCTGCACAGAGAAACCCTGTCTCAAAAAACAAAAACAAAAACAAACAAACAAAAAAAAAACACCAGGATCTCACCATAGACCAGGCTGGCCTTAAACTCTATAAAGCAGAGAATGACCTTGAACCTCTGAACTTCTTGCTTTCACCTCCTGAGTACTGGAATTACAGGCATGTATCACCATGCCCAGTTTCATGCCATCCTCTTCTAACAGGAGGCAGCCAGATGCCTGCTGCTCCAGACCCTATGATAGGGGTCCTTTATATAGCACTTTAAAATCTTGGGGTCCAGGCTGGAGAGATGGCTTGGTTGTTAAGAGCACTCAGTGCTTGTGGTGTTTAACTGAATGAGAATGGCCCCATGGGCACAAATATTTGAACGCTCAGTTTACAGTTGGTGGAACTGTTTGGGAAAGGTTAGGATGTGTGACCTCTTGGGAGGTGTGTGACTCAGGGTGGGCTTTGAGGTGTAAAAGCCAAGTCATTCCCAGTTAGTAGTTTCCCTCCCCTCCTTCCTCCTCATCTTCCTCTTCCTCCACCTTCTTCATCCTCCTCCTTCTTCTTCCTCTCTCTCTGTCTCTCTCTCTGTCTCTCTGTCTCTCTGTCTCTCTGTCTCTCTCTCTCTCTCTCTCTCTCTCTCTCTCTCTCTCTCTCTCTCTCTCTCTCTCTGCCTTGTGCTTGTAGAACAGATGTAAGCTCTCAGCTACTACTCCAGGGCCGTGCCTGCCTACCTGCCACCACGCTTCCCACCGTGATGGCCATGGACTCAAGCCCTCTGGAACCATAGCCCTAATTAAATGCTTTCTTTAATAAGTTGCTTTGGTCATAGTGTTTTGTCAGGTCAGTAGAAAAGCCGCGAAGACACCGCTCTTCCAGAGGACTAGAATTCAGCTCCTATCACCCACATCCCACAGCTCAAAATTACCTGCAACCCTAGCTCCAAGGGATAGAGTGCCTACTTCTGGCCTGTCAGGCACCAGCACATACATACACACATGCACATAAAGACATACATACATACATACATACATACATACATATAAATAAAATAATCTTTAAAAAAATAATCTTAAGATCAGTTTAAGACCTGGCAGTTCCAACAGAAGAGAATACCACTAGGCTGGAAGTGTGGCTTGGTAATGCTTACCTCACATGCACAAGACACTAGGCTCCCCAACATGCAAAAAAGAAAGTTAGACCAACTTAGAAAAGAACTCTGCACATAAGCACAGTGGCTGTCCCAGACCCTGTGTGCACAGCCATGGGTTGGTGCAATGGTTGAACAAAGGGATGGTTGAACAGATGACAGATCCTCTCTCAGTACCTTAGCCCACCAGCCAACAGACATTAGGGACCATGAGAACCTCAAATCAGGCACCTGGATAGCCCCAAGGATAGGATCGGAGTACCCTTCTAAGCCCATCCCCCTACTGCCGGCTTTGAGCCTGTGAGCAAGGCAGTCAGCCTTCCTGAGTCCTGATCTAACCACTATACGTGGTCCCACTTGCTTCTCCAGGATGGACACAGGCTGCCCAGGTGTCCACATGGGTCACAAGCCTCCCCCATTGCCCTGAGCCATGGAAAAGGCTTTGAAAACTGCAGGTGCTGTGCAGGTGACAGTGACATTTGTCACTGTTAGTGGCTGGGAGAATAGCTCTAGTGTAGGCTGATGAATGATGGAAAGCTCACTCTCACTCCGATCCATCTTGTGGCCTCAAGTCCCACATCAAGCCACACTAAAGTAAGGCACAGCATCTCCTTCCTGCGTCCACACGCAAAAGTACACAAAGCGCAAGCATTTCACTGCCGCCAATGCAGTGGCCCCTCCCCCTCAGGGCAGTCCCAAGATCCCGGTGGATGCCCAACACAACAGCTAGAATAAAATCCTCTACATGTGTGGAGAACTGTCTCCTCATAGAGAGGAAGCGGCTCATGGCTTCCCTGAGCCCTGCCTGATTGGTCAGCTTTGAAATTCTTGTACTGGGGAGATACTATTCAGTAAAATAACAGTGACTTTGAATCCAACACTATGACACCATGATAGTCCATCTGGTGGCAGAAGCAGCTACTGACTCACAGGCAAACAGCACATCCAGCATGTACTCCCTGGGCACGAGGGGACAGACATCACCAGGTTCCGTCACACTACTCAAAACGGCACACAATTTAAAGTGGATGGATTGTTTATTTCTGTAATTTTCCACTTAATGTTTTTGGACCTCGGGTGACATCAGGTAACTGAAACCCGGGAAGGTAAAAGCTCAAATTGGGAGGAGGGAGAGTGCTTTGTTATTATTGCAGGTGAAACCACAAGCCCTGAAGTATTCCGACTCCCCTGCTCCCCGACCTCCAGGTCACGCTAGAGGACATTCCAACCCCCTGCTGTGAGGCTAACAATGGCAGGGGAAGCTCTGTCTCCAGTTACCCAGGTGTCCAGGGTACTGGCCCTCCTGTGCAGACAGCCTAGCCTCAGATGCCTTGATGGCCATCCCACCCAGGTCTCTGGGTGCCAGTTCTCAGGTACAGAGGTCCTGACACGAGGTGTCTTAGTGGGCATTCCATTTGGCAACCATCGCCGGGAAATTCCTCCAACTCTTATTTTTCAGGGCCTGAGAACGGCTGCTTCAGCTCTTTGCAAGTGTCTACGGCAGGGATCCTAACTCTGTCCTGCTCCCTAGAGCCCCATGGGGAGCAGGGGGCGGGAGAGGCGGGCACGGGACAACCCCCAGCCTCCTCTACCCACTCCCTTGGGCAACATCTGTTGAGTAAGATAAAAACATGAGTTGAAGATTAAACCACTCGGCGCTAGCTGGCCTGGGCACAGGCTGGGAAATATGTCTGGCCAGCAGGGACTGAGGCTGGGCAGAAAATCTGGGTCTGAATCAGGGGAAGGGTGGTTAGGATTCATCCAAGGTCAGTTTAAAAAAAAAAAAAAAAAAGGTAGAGGAAGCAGAGACAAGCCAAGGCCAGAACGCGCCATAGACAGATAGATGTCCAGGGCACACCAAGTTGGGAAACGGGAATAAGGCCGGCCAGACAGCGGCCTGCAGGGGCTGGAAGGCTGGCAGTAGAGAGGAAGGGAAGGGAAATCCTGAACCCACCCTTTCCTCCCTCTTACAGCCTGCTCAAAGCGCTCGCCTCACCCACCGTGAGGAAGCAGGTGCTGTGTGTGCCAAGGGGAGCCAAACTTTCTCCTTGTTTCTCCTGGGCCACTTTCCCACTGGCAGGGCAGCGGGGGGGGGGGGGGGGGGGTCCCATGCATCTGCTTGCCCCAAACCCCCCCTCCCCATTTACAGAACTCACCACAGGCATCAGGAACGCAGGGCCACAGCAGTACCCATCCGCCCCACCCCCAGCAGTCACAGTCCCATTCTGTGCCCAGTGCACGTGTATGAATGAATGCCTACTGAATGCGAGAAAGATTAAAACGTCCCTGTCCTGGAACTCACATGCTGGGGTGGGTGGAGCCCCTCAGTCAAGATAAAGATAAATAAGCAAGGTGCAGAGTATGTGAGAGGGCCATAAGCACCACGGAGCAAGGGAAGCAGGTGTGTCTGCGGGAAGAACATTCGAGGCAGAGGAAACAGAAGAACCTATGGCCCTAAGGTAGCATGCTGTCTGATGTGTTTAAAGATCAGCAAGGCAAAGGCCGGGAGCTACAACACTGTGAGGAGAAGACTTCTGTGAAAGAACCTAAGGGTTTGCTCCAAGTGAGGGGACAGAGCTCAGCAGCTCTGGAATATGAACGAGGTGGATTAGTTCGATGTTTTATTCTTTTGACAACCTCCTGAAGCAGGTACGATTACTAGCTCCCATTCTGGAGAAGGGCAGCTAAAGAGAAGCGGGTAGGTGATGTGTTCAGGGTCACTCAGTTGAAGACAAGAAGTTGGGGAATGAGGAATGGGGAGGAATAAAGATCTGGGAATGGGGTACCAGGACCCAGGGGAGGGAGTGGAACTCACTCATTCTTTCTTACTGCCGGGGAGGTGGGTTCTGAAGACCAGCACCACCTCCAGGTGCCAGCCTCACCAGGAGATGGCCCATCCAAAGTCTGCAAGGCTACTAACCGCTGTGCAAGTGGGTACAACAGAGATTCAGGAAGAAGTCCAATTGGCACACGTGCCCTTCCAAGGCAGGCAGTCCTTCCAGCTCGTAACTGCAGGCCTCCAGCCGGAGCACCATCCTATGCCCTTCTGTCCTGACCTTGGACCCTGCCTCTGTAAACAAAGCTCACGAGCCAGATGCCGGCCCCTGCCTCGTGGTCCCTAAACCCTGGACCCTCAGCCTTCCTGGCCAGCCAAGGACATTCTGTTCTTAGCCCAAAGGTAGTAGCTCAGCACATGTGACCAGAGTCATCCGTATTCTCCGTATTCTCTCCCCACCACCCTCCTCCGGTACATGGTATGCCTTTGTGACCCAGGAAGGGGTTTGCAGCCAGACCACTCCGGCCTTATTCACAGCCCCACCCCTACCCTGCTGTTGCTATGGGGATCTATGAAAGTAACACTCCACATCAGGAGGACCCAGTGGGACAACTCAAGTCCAGCAGAGGCTGGCTTAGGGAGCCAGGTCTCTGTAGCTGGTCTGGCCGTGGCCTGAGTATAGAGCAGAGTGGTATGGCTCTGAGGGGGCCAGGAATCTGAGAGCCCAAGTGTATCAGTTGGAAATCCAAGATGCAGAGAGAAAGAGGGGACCAAGCTAACAGTTACAAGCAAGATAGGGTTGGAGCAAAAGGAAGCTATATTGCCTGGCTGTGTGTCCCACGTGTAGGCAGAGCAAGTGACTACACTTTTTTGAAGGATACCAACAACCAGATTCAGACTCCCCCCAACATGGGCACCACCACTGATGTTCCACACCAGCCAGGCAGATGTGGCCCACATCAAGTCCCTCTGCACATGCCTTCTATCTATCTCTGTCTGTCTGTCTGTCTGTCTGTCTGTCTCTCTCTCTCTCTCTCTCTCTCTCTCTCTCTCTCTCTCTCTCTCTCACACACACACACACACACACACACACACACACACACACACACATAGGCACACACTCACAAACAGAGCCCTTCTGCAGTCCCCAGACCCGGACAGCCCCCCAGAACGCAGCGGTGGGACCTGGAAAGGCTAAGGAAGCAGGAAGCTCGGCCAACACGTCAGCCCAGCTGGACTCAGTCTGCAGCAGGGCCCAGCTCCACAGCCCACAACTCACAGAGGTCCTGCCCCTGTCCGAACTGTTCTGGAAACGTGACAGAGCTGAGGGGGATGAGGGCCATAAAAGCAGAAAAACAGAGTCACGGGGACATAGCAAAGCTGAGGAGAGGCGCAGAGGCCACCACCTCGTAGATGGACTCTGGGAAACACCGTCTATGCCCCTGCCTCCAGCTGAAGGGTACAAGACCTACGGTCAGGAGCGGGGTGGGAGGAGATACCACAGCACTCCCTAGTCCTCCAAGCCCTAGAACAACAGTAGCCTAGCCAGGCCTGGGGACATACAAGATGGCCTTTTATGGGTTTTCCCCAGGACCTCGAATCTCCAGACACACAGAGCAGGCCCTGCAGCACGTCAGGAGAGACCTCATGACTCATTTCCTCCCACCAGCCCCAGCCCAAAGCCCTCAACCCTCTCCACCCCACAAACCCAGCTCCCGACATGCAGGAGAGCCTGGAAGGGGAAAGAAAGGGCTGTCACTCACCACCAGTTCATGGCTGGATGGAGGAACACAAGGAGCAGCCACCTGCGAGAGAGGTAAAGAAAGTCCCGGTTAGCATCCGTCCCAGCAGCCCCTGGGCCTCCTGAGCTCACTCTTACCCCATCCCCAAGGGGACAGCCTTCCCTGGAGCACAGGGAGAGCTCCTCAGAAGGCCACCCACAAGGGCTATAGGCCAGGCCAAACACATAAAATACCCCTCACAGGTCAAATTCTGTAAAACGTTAACACACCCACCTAGACGTCAGCATAGCAGCTATATCCTGGATCCTGCGGTAACCACAAAGCTTCCTTTTCCTCTCTCTCTCTCTCTCTCTCTCTCTCTCTCTCTCTCTCTCTCTCTCTCCCTCCCTCCCTCCCTCCCTCCCTCCCTCCCTCTCTCTCTCTCCTGATTCCTCTACAGTGTAGAAAGATGAATTTAAAGTAGTTCAAAAACATGATTTAGACCTGTAAGAAAGTAACCCCCCCCCACATCCCCCCATCTTCTCCCCATAGCCAGTGGCTCACCCCCAAGTCAGAGCTGGGGGCGACCAGATCTTCCAGGGATCGCACAGAGCACTCTGGAGGGGAGGCAGCACCCACCAGGAAAGGGACTGTCATTATCACTTCATCCTCATCTTCCCCTGAGCCAAGGTCATGGCAACTCGGGCCTCTAGGAGGGAGGGAGGAAGGAGGCCCTCAATGGCCTCGCCACCCTGACAATTAGCAGAGCGCGTGTCAGAGGCCAGCGCATTCCTTTCTCCAGCCAACACATTTTTCTTGGATCTCAGGACTCAACCTTGGCTCTGACTCCTCGCCCCAGCACCAGGCCAGAGGCCCACAGAGAGGCAGAGAGGGTGGCTGAAGAGAGGCTGCTTCCTCTCTGGACGGTAGGCAACACCATCTCACAGGCAACAGCAGCACTTTGCAGAGCTGGTACGATCTAGCGGGCATGCTGCTAAATAAAGTGCTTTGCCTTTCAACAGCCAGAAAGACAGGCTCCACCATCACCTCCCCAGGAGGTGAGGAGGTCCAGACAGGGTAAGCCGTTTACCCAAGGTTACACAGTAGACGTGAGCCTGGGAATTGAACCCAGGCAATCTGGGTCCCAAGATTTGGAGTGAAGACGTCGGATGACTCGTGGCTTTCCCTGTCGGAGAATAAGGGGTGCAGAAAGAGCCCCAAACCCAGCTCCTGATTCACATGAGCATAGAACTAGGAGTGAATGCATTCGAAAAGGTGTCTGGGGGGACCAGGCCCAGAGTGGGCGCTAAGACAGGGAGGAGAGAGCTCTCCAGAGCTGCCTACGGACATTCTGAACAATAGCCACGGCTCAGCCACAGGTTACACTGTCTGTCCTTTACAGCCGTAAGCCAACCCAACCATGGGGGTTGTGAAGATTCAAAACACAGACCAGGCTCTGAGAGGGCCCCCCCTCCCAACCCATCAGATCGCCACGGTGTCTGCATGAGATTTCTGGGCCACGTCCTGGCCAGGCTCCCATCTTGAGCACTGCAGACAGATAGTCGTGACCTATGGAGAGGGCTATAGTGCAGGAGGTCAGAGTTGCCTCAACTTTCGGAGCCCAAACTGGTCTCCATTGCTTCAGGGTGGGCGGTGGCTTTGAGACACACAGAAGTTCTCGCCCACAGGCCCATCCTAACCATGGACCCTTTCCTCACCCTTCACCCTCAACTCCCCAGACAGATGTACCCACTAGAACCATTACCTATGGGGGTACGGTCATACCCCTACAGGCCGTATCCCAGGGGCCTTTCCACCCCAGGCCCATACTGGGCCATGGCTACTGGCCCACGGACTTATGTGTCTCAGAGCTTCTGGTCTCATTCTTACTCTTTTTTTTTTTTTTTTTTTTTCTCCTGAGGCACAGAACTGTTTCCTTAAAAGGCCGACTGTCTCCTTCTCTCCAGCACCCTGGCCCCCAGCCACCCTCTCAGGAGCCCAGAATGTGCCAGGAGTACCAGGGGCCCTGCCACTCTACGGTCTGTGCTCAACGGCCCCACACTCCTGGCATCAGCAGTGGCTGACCCCAGGGACTACAGGGGACTCAGGTAGCCCTGGGCCGTCTTCAAGAACTCTGATGACAGCCCTGCTGTGACCTCACCTCCAAGCCAGGCACCCAGGACGCCAGGGCTGAGTCGCAGGTGGGGAGCCTCAGGTGACTTGCCCCCCTTGGCCCAGTCCCTCTGGACTTGGGGCAGAATCAGCCTACGGCTCCATGTCCCCAACTAAAGAACAAAGGGCAAGGAGGTCACAGCAGCAGCAGCCGCCACCACCACCACATTGATTTTCCAGCAGCCACAGCCCTGAGCGCTGTGACAGTTCATCCAGGGCTTAGGAAGGCCTGGGCCCACTAAATACTGTCCCTGCTTAGCAGGCGGGAGACTGAGCCACAGCCGGGCCGAGGCAAGATCCTGCACAGCTCTCCTAACTACGCTGCTCTACACAGAGCAAGGACCACTCATGACACCTGCGAGTACCTCCTTTCCTTACCTCACGACCTCGCAAGGAAGAGGACCTGAGTCCCAGCTGGGTAGCAGCACCCCGGTTCCCAAAACCCTCAATAAAAACCTCAGTTCTCAGAACTTGCTTACCTAAAACTCATGATTCCTAAACTGGCCAGGTCCTGCAGGAGAGTCCCCATACTTGTATGCCCTGACCCAAGAAGCTGTACAGGAAACCTCATACTTCCAGCTATAACCTCCTCAGTCGGGAGGTCCGGCACTCACAGCATTCTGGGTAGAAACACTATCTTGGCTTTCCTTCCTAACACTTGCTGGGTCTGTGTCTTTTCTTGTTTTATTTGGTGGTGGTAGTGGCGGCTTTTTTTTCTTTTTTTACTATATAGCTAACACAAACCCAGTCCCCTCTTCCCCTTCCCATCCCATAAAATCTCAACCTCTGTGAATATACCTACCCCCAGAGACCTCTGTGATCTGATGATAGACACTTGAGGGGCTTTGACCACCATTCCATTTCTAAACTCCCTTTCCAGGACAGATCCCAGGAATCAAGACCGCTACACCCCAAGACAGGCCACAGAAGCTCTCATCTTCCAGGACCCTCTGTCCTGGACCTGGCCACAGAACTTCTGACCTTTCTCTTGTCCCTCAGCAGGACACAGGACCCTCATCATGACAATGCGAGGGATGATGCCCAGAGAGACCAGGAAGAATCTGAACAAAAGGCCTTCCTGGGTTTACCACCAGACTGTGAGCAATCAGAACCATGCCACGAGATCTCACATAAACCCCAAAGGACGGGCTTTGGAGAACTTACACATAGCTCCTGGAGAGAAGTGTGCCCCTCACTCCCCCACTGCTTACCCTGAACACCTTATCATCTGTACCCTCAAACACCACAAGCCATGCCTCCCAAGTCTACGGGGCCACTAGAGCCAACTGATGGTACCCAAAGCAAGGTCATAGGAATCTCAATTAACACAATTGGTCAGAAACATAAAGACACCCTGGAGTTTGAAACTGGCACCTATAAGGCAGAAGGCAACCCTGGGACCCAGGACCCAGCCTATGGGCATGCCACTGTGTCTGGTGTGATATTGAGCTAAGCTGGGTTGGAGGCCACCTACAGATGTCACCACGGCAGAACTGTTTGCTGACGATGAGGAGACCCACATATACATCCTGTGAAGCCACAGAAAGTCTTCTACTGGGATATTTGCACTTTGCTAACAGACATACTCATAAAAGACCAATCACATGCTTGTCGATCTGTGTCTGGCTGACTCCCCTTCATGTATTAGCTGAATAACATCCCCCCAAATTGGCATGTGAAAATCCAAACCAGTCCCGTGGAATGTGCCCAGTGACAGACTCTTTAAAGAGGTGACGAAGTGAGTCCACCAAGGTGAGTCCTGATTCAGGACAACCTATTGTCCCAACAGGAAGAGATCAGGACACAGAAGACCAAAGAGGGAGAAGCCCAGGAAGACGCAAGGTGAAGGCAGTGTCCATGTACCGAGAAGTCAGGCCACAGGAGACAGTGTTGTACTGATCCTGATTGAAGAACCCAGGGTGGCAGCCACGAGAGCCAATTTCATGACCCTGAATCCACATTCCTAAGATCCACCGAGGTTCAAGGTAAAAATTGTCCCAATGTGTGCACCTACCACCATGAGTGGATCCACGTGTGATGGACACGTGGCTCACTTCAGGAAGTATTAATAGTGACTCACATCTCTGTCCAGCATGTCCAGGTATCCACACTAATGACACCAAATGGTGTGTGGCACAGAGGGACAATGGGGTTTATAAAGCATCTACTGTGTGTCACTGAGTTGGGCATTTTACAGGCATTCACATTTTCACTTTCAGTAAAAAAAAAAAAAAAAAAGGCTCCCAGAAGTCAAACATCTGGCAGCAGTAGCAGGAATGGCCAGGAAGGCTGCTAAGGTTCCTTCATCTCAAGCTACAGTCGAACATATGTGGTCCCTCTTCCCCCCAGTCCCAACCCCAGCAAGGTGGGCATCAGTACGCCAGCTCCCAGGGTCTCAGGCCACCTCCCAACAAACCTGCAGGCTCTCGGAGAAACTGTCCCCTGCTTCCGCCTGCCTCAAACGCCTGCCTTCCCTACCTGTTCTCTGCCCCATGGCTGGATAAGGCAAGGGTGCTGGACCGGCAGGTCACAGAGTGTGGGCATCCCGAGGAGGGACAGTGAGCCGGGCACAGAGGAGGTGTCACTTCTGTCCCTCTGTTGTGTGTCACACTCCCACGTGGATCCCTTGCTCCACTCCACTCCTCACCCCCGACTCCCACAAAAGGGAAGCAAACGGGCCATGTGTGCGGCTTGGCCTGATGCTCACTTCCGAGGTGAAGTCTGTTTTGACAGGGAAGATACTATTTTTGGTGACACCAATCCATGTGAGAGATGTGGAAGTGGTAATGCTTGGCATGTCAAAAGAGCTGCCGGGACTCCCCTTGGGCTGGGTGAAGGGAAGACACACCCAAGGGACCACTGAGGTGGGTATAAAAGGGGAGGAGCCAAGCACCACTCTCCTCATGCTTGACCATGGAAAACTACGAACGGCCAAGGAAAGAGATCAGACTTCTCGCTGCTGGCACTGAGGAGCCACGGAAGGTTCTCGAGCAGAGGAAGGACCATCAGAACTATGCTCCAGGGAGAGAACTCCTGGCAGAGGGGCAGGAAGAACGGAAGAGTAGAGAACTTAAGGCAAGCAGGGACATACAGTAACCATACCAACAGAAACCGGGGGGGGGGGGGGGGGAAGTGGGGGGAGAAGAGGAGCCTGAAGCCTAGGGTTAGGGAACCATTGGGTACCCCCAAATCTAAGGACCCATTAAACACTCTAGCCCACAGCTTCCATCCTGGCCACTACTCCTTCCACTCCCAAGCAGAGCCACCATCCACCACTCTGTCCATGGTCAACCGGGAGGTGGCCAGCATCTAAGCTGTGGTCACACCAAGCATCACCACGTGGTGAAAAGTCAAGTATCCATGCCTATAACTGAGGAAACCACCAAACGGCACCTCATCTGCGAGTTCATATCCTCAGGGCATTGGGGCAATCAAAGTCCCCCTCCTGAGTCACCCTGTATTGTCCCGGAAACCTAGGTGTTCCCTGGGTCTTGTGGGTGCCCAAAAGATGCCAAGACCATGGGGTTGGAGCCCAGAAACAGGACAAGACTGCTTGAAGAGTGCCAACAGGGCTTAAAGTCACCAGCCTCCTGGGATGAGCTTCAGGCCCCAGGCACAAGAGGTCTTGGGGGTGGAGGGGTGGCCCTCGTCTTGGGTCCATGGCCTCTAAGCCTGTGCAAACCGTGCAGGGTACTCACGGTCCGTCCCTCTCGCTCCCAGCCAGCTGCGAGGCTCCTTCCTTCCCTTATATAGGGTTCAACTCTGACCAGGAAAGGAAGTGTGCAGTTCCTCTCTGCCAGGAGCCAAAAAGAGGCCTGTTCCCAGGGACACCTCGAGCCACATGGACGGCCCCTGCCCTGGATCCCTCAGCTCCAGTGATGACAGAGACCTGGAGGGGCTTGCCCTTCCTATAAACACAGCCCTGACTAGAACCTGGGGAAGACGGGACCCAATGCTGTTGCAGATCACCAATTCAGGATACTGTCCCCCAGGACCCACAAGGTCCCCAGCACGACCCCCACTCTGTCCCCAAGTTGCTCCTCTGGCTTGGATCCTCTTCTGTGGCACCGGTCATTGGCTGCCCAGCCCACTGCCAAGTCCTACACCATTGTCAGGGGGGCTATTCAGGCAGGGGAATCGCTCTCCCGGCAGACCCCTCCCGGCGTCTCCCCACATGCAGGAGTGACTCTCACAGCCCACTCATCAAACAGCCGGCCTGTAGGAGGGTGAGATAACTGGTGTGCCTGAGCCTCTGGGAGCCCACGGAAGGCCACCATCAGAGCGACCCTCAGGCGGAAGGTCCCCAAGCAAGTAGGGGGAGAGGATGAAGGTAGGGAGAGCAAACCCAGATACGATCCAAGTAGGGCTTCACTACCAAAGCTGATCCCCTTCAGAGCTGGCCTGGAAGATGGCCCACGATGGCAACTGGAATCAATACCCTACAGCAGCGGTTTTTCAACCTCCCTAATGCTGCGCCCCTTTAATACGCCCTTTTAATAACGCCCCTTTAAGGCGCCCCTCATGTTGTGGTGACGCTCAACTATAAAATTATCTCGTTGCTACTCCAGAACTGGAATTTTGCTACTATTATGAATCGTAATGCAAATATCCGATGTATGACCCCCAAAGGGGTCGCGACCCACAGGTTGAGAACCACTTCCCTTTAGGCTCCATGGCTGCACAGCAGTTCTAAAGATGGGCTACCCGGGGAGCCCAACCCTAAGACCCCCAACACAATGGCCATACTTGCTGATCCCCAAAGTTGGGGCGGCTGGGAAAAGAGCAAAGGCTGCATCACTGGGATGAGTTTGTGAGCAACAGAATCTGAGCTCCAGGCACCTCCTGAGCACAGGCCTGGAGCTCAAGACTGCAACCCGGGGTCAAAAGAGCAAGAGGCAGGCAATGGCCAGGAAACACGGTGGGAGGGGAAAGGGGGGCACAGACAGAGGGCATGGCTGGGCCCTGGGTCTGACACCAGCCAATGTCAAAGTTCTAGCAACTAGCCCTCCTCTAGGCTACCCAACATCGTTCGAGCCCAAATCTGTGCCACTTCCTTTTCTTCATCCTTTCTCTCGCCCCCTCCCCAAGCCTGGAAGTCCCTCTCCCATGCATCACCATTGCAGTGCCCTGAGTCAAAGACACGGTGACATTAATCCTTCCCAGGACCTCCTCCTCTCTTCTCTTTGGTCTCTTCTTAGCAACCAGGAAGCCATTTCTAAAATGCACACCAGCCATGTTACTCCTCAGTCTAAAGGCCTTTCTATCTTGAGTGTGGGGATCCTGTCTAAATGTTCCAATACAGCTGTTACTGCCCATGGGGACCTGTGGGATTATTTCTGTCAGCCCAATTCTCAGTCTTCCCTCAAAACCCCTGGGCCATCTCCTGCTCTTTTGTTCCAAATTCTGCCCTCTGTTGGAGAGCGTCGAAGCCCATTTCACAGACAAGGAAGAGCAAGGCAGTGAGAAGCCACATCTGCAGCCTAAGGTTACACACCAGTAAAAAGGGTGGCAGTGGCGCACGCCTTTAATCCCAGCCCTCGGGGAGGCAGAGCCAGGTGGATTTCTGTGAGTTCAAGGCCAGCCTGGTCTACAGAGTGAGATCCAGGACAGGCACCAAAACTACACAGAGAAACCCTGTCTCAGAAAACAAAAACAAAAACAAAAACAAACAAAAAAAATGAACATGGAAGGAGGGCTCTGCCCCAGGAAGACTCAAGACCGACTCCATTCTGCCCAGGACCTCGAGGCTTGCCCAGTGAAGACCACAGGAGGCCTTGCATGGAAGCCATGGCCTCGGAGGGGGGAGGACAGCAAACTGAGCTGAGCAATGTGCAACCTGAAGGGCCGGCCCAGCTGAAACAAACGTCCAGGCCCCTGCAATAGCCTGAGAGCTCCAAAGCCAGTAAGAGAGCAAGAAGGAAGCGTGGGGTGGGGCTGGCCGTCAGGAGGCCGCCGCCGCCGAGAGGCAGCTGCACGGAGGTGAGAAGAGGCTCTGAGGGGGCAGAAGACAGAGTGAAGAGGGTGCTTCAAGGGGACAGAGGGGGTACTTAGAGGAGAAGACGGCAGAAGCCGGGCCTGTTAGCACAGGCCTGGAATCCCAGCTATGTGTGCAAGGCTGAGGTCCGGGAGCTGAAGTCTCAGGATCGGGTCGCCGTCTCAGGATAAAAAGCATGATGGGGGCTGGTGATGTAGCACCGCGGACGGCCGCGTGCTCACCCAACATGCACAAGGTCCTGGGTTTGATCCCCGGTGCCGGGGGTGTGGGGAGGAGAGCCCAGTACTCAGCTGGGCAATAAGACACCTGGTCCAGGACCCAGGCCTCCCTCTGTCCTGGGTGCAGGGGCTGAGTGTGTTTCCACGCACCCTCTGAAATGCAGAGAACAGGAATGCCCCCACTCCTTCTGGGGCTGGGCATTTGTGGCAGGGGACCGAGTGGCACAGTCCATGGCATACAGACGACTTCTAGGAAGTTCCTAGAAGCTGATCCAGGGACAGGCCATACTGGGCTTGGTCAAAGTTCTGGTAGAAGAGGGGGCCGGCGGAAGTGACGGGCCGAAGAAACAGAGCCAAGCAGCCACTCAGGCCAAGGTGACAGAGCTCCCGGCTGAGGAGAGAGAGGGGAAAGAGGACCGAGAACCGGCCCCGACCCTGGACGGAAGTTGTGGCCTCAGGAGGAGACAGGCATGTAAACAGACTTATAAATCTGCCTGGAACTGCGAAAGGGGAAGTTGGAAGAGGCCATCCTTGCCCTAGGATGACTACCCATCTGTTTTTCCCAAGGTTACACCCAGAAGGAGGCTGTCTTCCTCCCCCCTCACTCCCCACGGAGGGTTTCTGTCCCTACATGAGAACTTTAAGGAACACAAGTCTTTGACCCTAAACCATATTAGAACAAGGAGGCAGGAAGGATGCCTGGGAGGGGGAAAAAAAAATTAAGAGCAATGGGAAAATCCACAGAGCCAAAGGTCTCAAGAATTGCTGGGGGGCTGGGCTGTGTCAGGGAAGGCTGAGGTGGGTGGGGCAAGGTGGGAGCAGGGATTGAGCTGAGTCAGGCACTTCAGAGAAGGTCCCACAGGGACATCAGCCCCCTGCCTCCTCCTAAGCCAGGGCCCCTGCTGCCCTGCAGGTCCAACCAATGGCATGCAGACCTCTGCCCTTACCCAGCTGCAGGGTTCCCTTCAACATGAGCTCCGCCCTATTTCCTAACTTCTAGGAAGTCCTTGCTCCACCACCCAGATGACAGGTTGATTTTGCTTTGTTTATCAGAAAATGACCTTGAACTTCTGATCCCCCTGCCTGTTCCTTTCGAGTACTGGGATAACAGGTGTGCACCACTACACCCAGTTTTTGGCGTTACAGAGGTTTAAAACTAGGGTACCATGCATGCCAGGCAAGTACTGTACCACCTGAGCTTTGTCCCCAGCCTCGGGACAACAGACAGCCTCGGAAAGGGAGAGATGCTCAATACATTCACTGCACCCTCCCATCCTCAGGATGACTACAATTTCAGCAACACAGGAACGTCAAAAAGGTCATCTCAAATTTGAAGAAAGGCCTTACATTTCTGTTGATTCTCTGGACTCCCTAAATAGCCTAACCGGGCTGACAGGAAGTCCTTCCCGATGTCTAGCTACTTCTCTTTCTAAAAGAGTTAAAGCTTGCCAAAGCAGGATGAAAGCAAAGCCAGTCTCGTGTTTGTCAGGGGAAATTCCACAGCCTCAAAGTCTATCTATGAACTTCGTGTCTCCTGGACCCTTGAAGGATCATGCTGTCCTGCTCACAACTCTAAATAGCTCAGCACTAAACTGAACCCGTCACTTGGGAGCAGGTTCTGCTCCGCAGGATCAAAACACCTTGTATGCGCAGATGCCCTTTCCAAATTCCTGAACACCTCCAAGAGGCCACAAGTGTCCAACTAAAAAGCAAGGAGACTGATTGGCCTGGAAGCCGGGCGTGGGCTCCGATCCCCTTTAACTCCCTCCCTCTCAGTATCCTCTTAGGTAAAAGGAGCCTCTGAGAACTACTTTGCAGTCTGGTTGGGAACAGTTAACAGGCTGAGGGTGGAGCGTTGCTGTAGAGCACATGCCTTACCCACCCTGAGAAGCGTCAGGATGAAGTCCTCGGAGCTCCTGTCTGTAGGAAGGCCTGGGACACAAAGCCAAGGATGGGCCTGTGTGGGCCTCAATGCTCTCCCCAACACGTCTCCACTCACTGCATCCTCAGCCCCACCCTGTGATGTAACCTCCATTGTCAGCCCCCTTTTATGGAAGAGACTGAGAAGCCGCGGGATGGAGGAAAGAGTAGATTTGGATGATTCCCATCTAGGTGGGAAGGATGGCTCAGTGGTCAAAAGCACTTGCTGCTCTTGCAGAAAACCTGGGTCCGATTCCCAGCACCCACATGGTGGCTCACCACCATCTGTAACTCCAGTTTCAGGATATCTGACAACTTCCGGTCTCCTCAGGCTCCACCATATATGCGTATATGTGCACATGCACACACCTAGGCAAAACCCTCATACACTTTGAAGCAAAAATAAAGAAGCATGTGAAGATCCCATCAACCGTCAATCAAAGACAACTATCCAATGACAATTTCCATCAAAAACACTGTCCTAAGATTTCTACTCTTTATGTAGTATAAGCTTCTGGTACCTGAAAGACATTCCTGCAGAAATGTCTGACCCACAGATGGCAGGGGCAGTAGTGAGCAATGGATGAGACTTGCCCAGAGCCCCGGAAGCGGGAGGTCCCTAGGGCAGGGCAGCCGGGCCTCACGAATCTCCTTTAAGACCATCTGTGGCGAGAGGCAGGAAGCCCTTCTTGCTCCCAATTAGCCAGCAACAGAGACTTGAAGCGGGGCCAGCCCCAAGGCCGGAGGAGCAAGCCTGGCTGTAACCAGCATTGTTTAGCTCTGTGTGACGCATATCCACCTCCCAGTCATGTTTCCTTGTTCCCGGGAAAAGCTCAGGGATGGACACTGACAGGGAGGTAGGGAAGGAAGGCAGCCACAGACCCGGCTCCCGCTGCCTCCGAGAGCAGGCAGGTCGGAGATGAGGAGCGAAAGCGCCCATCAGATAGAGACTCCGTGACCCAGAGACACCCACAGACAACACAGGGATGACCACACACAGCTCTCGATGCCCCAGGCACCACACGCTCCGCACCCAGCACACACACACACACACACACACACACACACACACACACACACACCAACCACAACACTTTGCCAGATGCAAAGTCACTCCCTGGCCCTCTGGCCCAACCCCAGAACAGGCTCGTGAAGGCACTGCCAGCACATCCAGCTGCCTGTGTGACCCAGAGCACTGAGAAGCCAGGGCCAAGTGCAGCAGGGAGCCAGATGTGGGAAAGCCGTAGATGAAAGTGAACTGGAGGTCTGAGGGTCCTAGAGGCACCATCACGTCTCTGCACCCCCCCACCCCTCCCCAAATACCTAAAAGAACCGGGCCCTCTCCTGCAGCCCGAGGCAGTAACAGATTACCCTTAAGCTTGAACTTGCTGGTTGCCTGAGCCCTGCCTATCCTGGAGGAACAGAAGGGAGAATGTTCACACACACACACACACACACACACACACACACACACACACACATATAAACACATACGCACAGAGGGCTAAAAGTGTCCGAACCGATCATTGCAAGCAGAAACAGCTTCAAAAGTACGCAAGCGCCAAAAAAAAAAAAACCCCAGGAATTTTAGTATCGGGATCTACTGGACGGGTGATCCATTTTAATGCACCAGACACAAGTGATTCCCCTTTTTCCACAGGAAGCCACCCAAACTTAAATCAGAGTGGGTCGGCCGAGGTCGCACAGCTGGGAGGGGCTGAGCTAGACGCTAATGCAGATGCACCAGACTGCAGACTCTGTGCCCTTTAGCAAGCCCGCCACGAGTTCGAGGCAGCCGCTCACCCTTGCTGAGAAGGGGTGAGAGCCCAGATGGTAGGTCGGACTAATACAGCCGGAACCATGGGGGCATGGATGGGGGCACGGCCAAGGCTTGGATCCCACCAGGACCCTCTACTCAAAACAAGGGGGAGGGGGAGGGTGGAGCTCGGGTTCTGAGTTTGTGATTCAGCCACCTCTGGGGAGCATTCCAGCCCTCCAGTCCCACTCACAGGCGTCTAAGAGCCACCTGCCCTGGAGACACCAGCCATTACTCACAAGTTACTCACTTAGCCTTGGCGTTCACCCTACCAAGTCAAACCTCCCACTCTGTTCCCTGAGAGTGGCCATGGAGAAGCCAGAAGGTCCACGGTCCCCCGCCCTCTGGCCAGAGCATCCCCATCTGAGTCACAGGGGCACACCAGACTCTGGCCTGCTCACAGTAACAGCTGTCGCCCTCTGCTCTGTTCCAAGAAACAGATGCCTAAAGGAATGGTCACTGTCCCTAGACACACAACAGCCCAACCCAGGACCAGGAGGGAGCTTCCCAGCATCTCTGCCAGGATCCCAGGGATGCTGGAAGATACCCGGGAGCCCATCTCTATAAGACAGATCTTCCCAGGCACAAGAACAGGAACCTACATTCAGAAAGCTCCACGGCATGGCTCGGCTAGGCCCAGCCCCTCCTTCCACAGATGTTCGGAAAGGGAAATTAAACTGTCGAAAGTTGCACAGTGTCAAAATGGGCAACCACCAGCCTGACCCTCCATTCCACAACCACATTCAGCAACACCTCCCCTACCTCAGGTAGGCACAGTCTCCCCCAATCTCTCCCTGTTGCAGAGCTACTACAGTCCCCACAGTGGGAGTAGCAATTCAGGAGGAGAAGAGGAGGCCTGGAGATAGTGCCGCCAGGTCAGTCACTAAGAGAGTTGGGGCTTGAGCTAGCGCCAGAAGCAGGCATCAGTCTTAAAGACAAGAGACAGAGCCCAGGACCTCTGGTTACAGGTTGATGACCAGGCCCTCTGGCACAAGACAAGGGGTAGAATTCTTGGGGTCCCAGGTGGGAAATTTCAAGAGTCCTGGCTTCCTCCTGCTCACCTCTCCTCCTTCATTCCCACTCTCCCTCACCCCTAACTATCAGGGCCCCTCCACTCCCATATTCTGCTCAGCCACGGAGCTCGGGGGCAGCGACTGCCACGTATGTGGCTGTCCAAAGGGTGGCTAAGCCATGGAGGAGTTCACCCATCTCTGGTGTTCTCCCACCCACCTCTGGTAGCAGCTGCTACATTCAGCCCCAGCCAGGAGCCCCCCGTCTCCTGATCTGCTCCCTCCCCTGGCATCAACGACAGCAGCAGCCACAGCGACAGAGGTCACTGAGTGTGGAGCAGGCCAGCCTCACTTCTTCTCTGTTGCCCACATTTCACAGCACAAATAGGAAGCTGTCCATGTCTGCACCGCCGGCCAGAGGCAGAGTCAGGATCCAAAGCCAGACAGCAGGGCTGCAAAGCCTATGACTTAACCCCCAAGACCACATCACCTTAGGATAATCCCCACTCCCAGAAATGAAGGTCCCTGAGATTCCCTCTCCTCCTTCAACATACAGTTCCCTGAGCACTTGTAACTGTGATGTGCTGGCCCCTGGCCTTTGAGACACTCAACATTCCTCCTGGCTTTAAACAGACTGCCCCGTCCCCACCCTCCCCAGCCACTTATATGGGCACTGCTGACTTCCAGCAGACAGGCTCCTATACCAGACTAAGGGATACTCGTGACCATTCACTCATTCATTCAACCAGTGGACCTACTGTGTTCGGGGACCCACAGTAAAAAGACACCCCCTAAAGGAGCCTCCTGGAACCTGCAAGCTACCCTCAGTCCACCTCACTTCACCACAGCTCATTAAAAAGCCTTGTTGGGGAGGGCTTCCACAACCAGCAGGCTCTGGTCTCAGGGCACAAGAAGTCCAGCCGGGCACAGGAACGCCAAGAGGACTTCCCAGTCCCAGGGGTTAAGGACACAGGTGTAGAACACAGGTCCCGGCTGGAGCTCATTCCCAGGCCTCCCCATCCAACCCCTTCCCGAGCCACAACCCCATCATCTCTCTCCTACGTTAAGCATCCCTCTGCTGCTCCCTACTTTGACTCGGCCCAGGAGATCTCCCACTCCTCGCCACCCAAGCAAGACCTCTGGGCTCTCCCCCAAAGACACTCTTTGTTATAGGTTCCCTCTTTAAACCGCATTTACTGTGCCAAGCATTTTGCACACAGAATTTTGTCTCAACTTCCCCCACAGCACACAACAAGGCTGCGCTGGAATGTGACCCTCATCTTACAGACCCGGACACCGAGGCCCGGCCGATGTCACGCAGGAAGGAAGTAGCAAAGCTGGAAGGGACAGACGGCCGTGATGTGGCCCATCCTTACGCGCATGCGTGCCCCATACCTGAACAAGTCCTTCCGTCAAACTCCTTCTCAACCTTCCAAGTCCATTTCAAAGGGCTCTTCCTCTCAGAGACCTCAGCTACTCCACCAACTCACGCAAACAGCTTCCTGTACCCCCCTTCTGCTGCCTGCAGAGGAGCTATCTACTCCCCCTTGTCTCCCACTCGAAGGTGTCTCGATGGCCTTTCCAGCCCCAGATCTGGCACCCTGCCTGGCACAAAGTAGATGCCCTAAAAGGCTGTTACTGTGAAATCAGGATGGCCCCCCAGGCCCAGCTGGATTGGCCCGGGGTTCCAAGCCTCCTCAGCAAACTCATGGGCATTGCCGGACCCAAGCAGCCCAGACCCAGCCGCCCATCTCCTCCAGACCCAGATGGCAGGCAGGCAGCCAGGGCCCTGGTCTCATACCCCCCCCTTAGCCCAGCTCCTCTCTGCTTCACCAGCTCCGCAGATTCTGGGAGTCTCAGCCGGTGATTAGGGCCCTAATCAGGCAGGACTTCCTGCCAGCCACTGCCAGAGGTGGGGGCGGGGCGGGAGGGAAGCAAGGTCAACCCAAGGTGAAGTTTCACAGCCAGGGACCCAAGGAGCCCCCCTCAGCCCCCCACCGGCAGATGCACTTTAGAAGCAACCAGCACTACACCTCTGCAATCCTCTGGCTGCTAAGTGAGGACATTGAAGCCCAGAGAGCAAAAAGACTCAGCCACCCCGGGCAGAGCCGAGCCAGCCTGAGATCTGTCGGTAGGAAGAGCACCATTCCTGTACTGCCTTGGGCCAGGGTGCTCCCAAGGTGGAGAACCTCCGCTCACTCACTCCCACCCCCACCACCACCCACCCACCCCCAGAACCTCAGCCATAGTCCTGCCCCCTGATAGCACCAAACTCAGCACTGAACCTCAGCCCTCTCCCTGAAGGGTGGCTATGGGCCAGCCGATTGCCTGGGCTGGTGGAAGATGTATTCAAGGTGAGGCTCACTTCTCATCTCTCAAGGATCAACAGTCCAGAAGGGCAGAGGGGAGCCAGGCAGAGGAAGGGAGCCAGAGACAGCCCTCCCAGTGGTCATCATGATCAGCCTAAGACCATTCTTCCCTTCAAAAGAATGCCTGATGCTTTTTGCAGCTGCAACTGGGCGGGCCAGGGGTCCGGAAACTGTGTTCACCCCTGACCCAGAGCGACCTCAGCCTCCTGGGTGGGGAATCTCTGGGTAAGAGATCAGGCCAAGAAGCTGATCTTTAGCGAAGGAATGGCAGAGACACCAGAAAGCCATGGACCCCAAGGAGGGTAGAGGCCTGGGAGGGAAGTGGGACTAGCTAAGAGACCTACGGACCAATCCTCAAAGCTCTCAGCTCCTGTGTACACAGGGAGGGCTGGGGTAGTTATCCCCACCCCTTACCAACAAGGGACCAAGTTAGATTGTAGCAAGAGGCATGCTGGTCGGTCTTCAAGGAGCCCCGGAGGGTCTAAGTCAGCTGCAATGGTTACTTGGGACCCCCTCTCTAAAACATAAAAGTCCCCATGGCTACGGTCAAGGATAGCCTATTTGGAGACAGGCTGGGCCCTTGCCAGGCCTGGGAGGCTCTAATGCAAGCAGTGGCTGTCTGAAGGGTGGGGAGGGATCCCAGAGGGACTTGTTTACGAGGATGGCAACTTTCTCAGAACCCTCCATAAACACATATCTGCTCCAGCTCCCTAGGGGGGACAAGCCTAAGGTCCCCTCCATTCCAGGCCTTCCTCCTAAGGAGGCAAAGTCAGAGAAGGAAGACACTGCTCGGATATCAGAGCCCCTTAAGGGAAGCCCGTGGAATCCTGACCGACACTCTTCTCCATCGTAGGGAAGAAACAACCGTGATAAGAGAGAACGGAGCCAGCCACGAGGCATGGTCTGGAACGAAGGATATCCACTAATAAGAACACTTACCAGTGTTAACTAACAAAGCACTTTGGCTTTTTGTTTTGTTTTGGATGTTTGTTTTTGCGGCAGGGTTTTACGTATCTTAAGCTGAACTTCGAACTTACTTTACAGTCACAGATGATCTCGAACCCCTGATCCTCCTGCCTCTACCTTCTCAGTGTGGTCATTACAGGTGTCTACCACCACACCAAACGTATGCAGTGCTGGGGAAAGAACGCAGAGTTCTGTGCATGCTAGGCAAGCAGGCTACCTGCTGACCTGCACCCCGTACTTCAAAGCACTTGAAATCAACGAATTCATTCAAACTCCATGCCCATGCCATGAGGCAAAGACTACGGTCCCACATTAGAGAGAAAGCTGGGCCTCAGAGAAGCCTAATCTCTGGTTGAGACCACACAGCCAGCAGGTAGGAATGGTTGCCACAGGCAGGTCCCCAGCAGCCTGGCTCCAGCTGCATGCCCTCCATCTGCCTTGCTCCATCCACACTTTGGAGGAAAGGCAGCCTTGTTTGCAGGCTAGCAGCTTTTCAGCAGGCCTGTCCCAAACCCTCAGGTCCTCCGGCCTCAGCTGGTACCCAGCTGGTATCACCTGGGAAGCAAAGGCCATGACACAGCCAGGTGACAGACCTACAGGACAGAACAGGGGACACTGGAAGCATATGGGTGTCCCACATGCACTCCAAGAGGAGGCCAGGAAGGCCCCTGGAGGAAGCTTCCAGTGGCCAGGAGTGGTGAGCTCACCGCGGCCCTCCTGCAGCCCTCATCTGGTCAGATCCCTGGATCCACCCTTCTGCACCAGCCCCTGGCCTACCCAGTGCTCGGGCCTGAGCTGCAAGCTCAAAGCCCTAAAAAGGCAGGGAACACACAGCCCCGTGGAGCCCTGCAGGAGGAAGGGCCAGCGACTGACCCAATCCCCTCCCATGACAGTTCCAACTCCCTCACAGAAACCAAGGTGAGGACAAGGAGGGAGACGGCCAAGAACCAGCCGCCCCAGAGGCTCCAGTGCGAGCACAGGGTGTCCGTGGAGGCAGCCCAGCCTATCACGCTGGCATCCCTGCCACCCCCATCATTCCTTTCCCAGCTGGCCTATGCCCACACCTCTACATGCCTAATGGCTCTGGAAAGCTAAAAGAGCCAGCCAGCCAGGGAGCCATGGAGCCAGAGGCCTCAGGGGATAATGCTGGGGACAAAGTGGAGGCCTGTCCCTCCCCAGTGTCTAAAAACAAACTTCTCTCTCCCCCAGAGTCACACTCCCTTCTGATTTGTTTGGTTTCGTTGGGGGCGGGGTCATGGGGAGGGGAAACCCTGCCTATCTCCTGACAAATCTCTGTCCTCCATCCCCAAATCCTCAGTTTCCCTTCCTGGGGCCGAGAAAACGTAAGTGAGAGGCAACAATGAACCCGCAGCTCAGCCCCTGCCTCCACTCAGCCCTCACATTCCTCCCCTGCTCTCCCTCATCACTGGGTCCCTTTCATCCAGAAGGAAAAATGCCCCGATTAAGAAGCCTCTCCTACCTACCTCCTGGCTGTAGACAAGGGATGAAAGTTAGACAATGAGAAGGACTTCCCCTGCAGAGGAAGCCAGAAGGCTGAGAGGTACTGCCCTGCCCTGACTGGAGGCAGAGGGCTCTGGGCAGTAACCTCAGACTCTGGCTCCATGCTCGGGAGCAAAGGGGCCACAGGGCATTCATAGAATGGATTGTGGGGAGAGGCAAGCTGGGTAGGCAGGGTGGGCTAGAAAGGATGGAGCCCAGGGAGGGTCCTAAACCCCAAGGGAAGCATCAGGGGACGGATGGACGGATGGGCGGACGGACGGACGGACGGACGGACGGGGACACACACACACACACACACACACACACACACACACACACACACACACACACACACACGCTTCCCTGTAGGAAGCCACACCCCCAGCACTGAGTTGGGGAAGTACCAACCCCCCATTGCCTCTCCTTCCCAGGGAAAACAGGTTTGAAGAGGCCACGGGGAGGTCACCTGTTCCTCTCCTACCCCTCCAGAGAGACTCTTGAGAACAACAAATGCCCTTGGCTCCTTCCCCACCCCCACCTCTCCCCCCACACCCTGCTTATTACACAAGTCGCTTAGTGAAACCTTGACAACCCTCAAGTATTTGGGAAGAGGGAAACTGAGGCCTGCCCCTGGGTTCTCCGGGATCTCTGAGTCTGGCATCACTCATCCGCCCGCCATCTCCAACAGCTGAGGAGGATACTCCTCTGGGCTACTCCGAGGAGGGTCTCAGAACGCCCAACATGGAAACCACTTCTGGTCCTCAGATGCTGGAGACCTGTGACGCCTGCCATCCCCTCCCCTTTACCCTGTGCCCGGTGCCCAAGGGTTCCGTCCGGCCTTCCAGGAGTTAACCACAGAGCCAGGGTGGCCATGAGGAAGCACCTCACAGCAGCAGTACAGGAAGCAGCCGGGGGGCAGAGCTGGTGGGCAGTCGGCTCTGGATGCCAGGGAGAGGCGTCTCAAGGGCTCTCTAGTCCCCAGTGCGGTCAGAGGGCGACCCTGTGAGTCCTCACCCATGCTCGAAGCCCGAAGCCACAACTCTGACCCCCCATTCCAAGCCCCCATTCCAGAGCCAGAGAACTCCCCAACCCTAAGAATCCCAGGACCTCAGCATCCCCAGAGACCTCAAAGGTCGTCTTTCTCACCACATCTCAGGGCAGGAATCCTTCCACAGTGTCCAGCTTGTCTCAACTGCCCCTTGGGACAGGCCACTCATTACCTTACACCAAAGCCCACCCTCTCGCTGACCAGCAAGAGCTTCTGGAAGCTCCCGTTTAAACCCTCAGTCTCCCAAGGCAAATCTCCATCCCCAACTCTCCCTAGCTCCCTGAACGAAGTCCGTTGATGCCGGGTGCCCCCCCAGAACAGCAGCTTCCTCCCTAATCTCCCGGGGACCTTATCTCAGCCCATCCCTCCTGCCTATCACCCCACATTGAGTTCTGCTCTAAGGCTCCAAGGCAGGTGGGTTATGAAGTATGGGGCAAAGGTTAGGAAAAGAGTGGTCAGAAGTTCAAGGCCAGGACTAGGGGAGTCAGAAAGATTCCTAGGCTATGCCCTACACCACCCAAGAATCCTCAATTTCAGATCAAAGTCCTGCCCTAACCCCTCCCCTCGCCCCTGCCGCCGCCACCGCCAACTCCTTCTCCATTGACCATGTTGGGAACCCGGTGTTAGTGGGTTCTCCCACCTGGAGGGCTCCCCCACCCTGCTTTGGGCCAGAGGGGTTAGGGCTAAGAGTCCTTGGGCTGTCGTAAGCTTTGAGTCGTGGGGGAGAGCTGGGGTCCGGGAGACAAGTCAGCTGGCAAAGGGCAGGAGGCCCTGAGAACTGGAGGCCAAGTCTGAGCCACAATGGTCCCCACCCCACCTCCAGGCAGCTTCAGGAAGGGGAAAGGGCCCTCCCTCCCACCTCCCACCCCACCTCTGCTAGGCCACACAGAAGGGCTTCCAAGAGAGACGCCTCCGGTCCTCAAACATCATCGGAACCCCACTTTGCAGCTGGCTTTTCTGTTCCCACCACAACTGCCTTCCTGACCTCATGATCCTGGAAACTTCCCCCAACCAGTACCCATCCTGTCCCCTAACCCTATCCCACGCCCCTGCTAAGAGCCCAGCCCAAGAGCCCAGCAGGCTTCTCTGCCCACCCCACCCCCAGGCACCCCCTTTCAGTTTCCTCTACTAGGGCAGAGGCCAGCCTAAAAACATCTGGGCAGGCAATACTGGCCCTGGTCCTGAGGTTAGCTCTGGGTGGCTTCTCTAAGCTTAGTAAGGGGTAGCGGGCAGGAGACCAGTGTAGGGGGACCTTGTGTGTTCATTAACCACCTGGATTAGACATTTCTGCCCAGAGGGGTGAGGAAGGAATGAGCCTACTGGCTGGGGGAAGGGCAAGGGGCACACATGCCAGGCTGTGCCCATGGCAAGGGGGCAAGGGGCCCACGCAGAGAGGAGGAAAGTGATGTTAGAGAGCTTTTCACTTTAACCATCTGCAGCCAGCCCCTCCCCTGCACACAGATCATGGGGAGCAGAGAGAGAGAGCCCCCAAAGAGAGGAATGAACCCCAAAGAAGTTCTAGCCACTATCAGGGGGAAAACTCCCCCTCTCACAGTCTTCTGCCTACCGGACCCTGCCATGGACAAGGAGTGAGCAAAAGAGACCCCCACCCTTTACCTCTGTGCCTCTGGTCCCTTCCCACTCCCGGCTGTACAAAGCCTTATTAACACCAGCAACTTAGCAGCACACAAAACTCTTCCTGAAGCTGGCTCAGCGCTTGCAGGGACAGCCGCACCCCAGACATCCCTGGCAGACCTCAGGAACATCTGACAGCTTCGGGGCTGACAAGTTGGGCCCCCGAGGGGCTAGCTTAGCCTACAAGTGTGACAGGGGAGGGGCTGACCGCACCTTCCCCAAGTTCAGAATCTGAAGCCAGAGCGTGGTACGTCAGCGTCAGCGAGTGCAGATTGCTGGGCTGTCTCCCCTGCACCCTTGCACATTCAAACACTCACTGGCCGCATCCGCTCACCTTTCCAACCGGGGAGCCACTGGGTGGCAGGCCAGGGCGGTGGGCAGTAGCAGGGTGGGTGGCTGGGCTGGCAGGAAGCTGGTGGCTCCTGGGGAGGCGGTGAGTGAGCTTGCCCAACAGGACAGAGGCAGCAGAGCCCGGTCCCAAGGCCGCTGCTGCGAGCGAGCGTGTGAGCGCGCCCAGGGCGCTGGCGGCTCCCTCCCCGGGCCGGCGGCCTGGGGCACCGCCTCCTTCCCGGAGTCAGCGCATCGCCCCCCACTGCCGCCTCCTTTAACCCCTGCTACGCTCTGCTGCACAAACTGCGCTCCACCAGGCCCCAGGCCCGCACCACGGTGCACCTGGGTAGGCCAGCTGTCCAGCAGCTCTCTGGGGAACAGGCCAGAGGGCTTAGAGAAACAGGGGTGGGAAGGGACAGGTAAGAATCAAGACGCCAAGAAGTCCAAGGAGCCCATAGGAAAGACTCAACTGTGGAGTCATGGCCAAGGCCAAAGGGTTACTGAGTGATGATGATGATGATGATGATGATGATGATGAGGAGGAGGAGGAGGAGACAAAAGAACAAGCTGTATTTCTAACACACTTGGGTACCAGCTTCCAGCATCTCCCTTCTGAAATCTGCTTTTTCCTTGGCTGTCAAATGTGACGTGAAAATCCCTGTTTTTTTCCTGGAGTGGGTAGGACCTATGTGACTCTATATTCAAAAGTCACTGGAGCAGAGTTCCAGTTCACAAAAGGCACGCATCCATCCTCTTTAAAATGCATCCCCAAAAGTAAGCTGATGGGGTCCGGCAGCAGCAATCTTGGCACTTGAGAGGCAGGCAGATCTCTGTAAGTTCAAGGCCAGCCTGATTTAGAGAATGAATTCTAGGAAAGCCAAGGATACACAGAGACCCTGTCTCAAAACACTCAGAAAGAAAGAAAAGAAAGAAAGAAGAAAGGAAGGAGGGAGGGAGAGGGAGAGAGGGAGAGAGGGAGAGAGGAGAGAGAGAGAGAGAGAGAGAGAGAGAGAGAGAGAGAGAGAGAGAGAGAGAGAGAGAGAGAGAGAGAGAGAGAAGCAGGATGATGGACATGTCATACAATCATATCTTTACCCTGGGTACTGTTTTCAGGGCTCCTGGTGGACACCAAAACTGTGGATAATCAGATTCCTTAAGTGAAAGGGCAGAGAATTTGCACAAAGTGTTTGCACAGAACTTATGTACAGATTCTTGTATAACTGATCTACAAACAGGATCTCATATAGCCTAGGTTGTGCTGGAGTAGCTGTTTAACTAAGTATGACCTGGATCTTTAGATACTTCTGCCTCTGCCTTCCAAGTGCTGGAATTACAAGCATGGGCTACCATACCAGGTTTTATGTGGTGCTAGGGACTGAACCCAGGACCTCCTGCATGCCTAGATCTATTCCCCCTAGCCACATCCCCAGCTGCTCCCGCTCCTATTTGCTTTAAATCCCCTCTAGAACACTTGTAAAATCTAGGACTGTACAAACGCTCTCTGTAAGTAATAGCTGTGCTGAGGTCTTTAAGGAAGATTGATAACACTATAAAATAAAGTCCGTTCTTGTTCAGGACAGTCACAAGGTTTCTTTCCAAGTATTTTCAATGAGCAGCTATAACTCTGTGGAGCAGAACCCACTGGCTTGGAGGGCTAATTCTATACCAAAATGTTTGCTGAATCCAGAGAGCCCACCGTACAACCATTCCAACTCTCTGTATCTATGAAACATGTTTATACTAAAAGAAGCACTTGAAAATTTTGGATCAACAAATAAATGACAGAAGCAGACAGGAGGCTCCTGAAAACATGGTTAACTTTGGGGGGGGGGGCTGAGTCCCACTATGTTGCCCTGGCTAGAACTTGCTACGCAGACAAGGCTGGCCTCAAACTCACAGAGATCCTCCCGCCCCTGCCCCCCTGCAAGCGCTAGGGATAGTTAGCTTTCATTGTCAGTTTGACGCACTCTAGACTCAACCTGGAAGAGGTTCTCAGTAGGGGACTGTCTACATGGGGATGGCCTGTAAGCATATCTGTGGGGATTGTCTTTTTTTTTTTTTTTTAATATTTATTTATTAGGTATACAGTGTTCTGTCTGCATGTGTCCCTGCAGGCCAGAAGAGGGCACCAGATATCATTACAGATGGTTGTGAGCCACCATTGTGGTTGCTGGGAATTGAACTCAGGACCTTTGGAAGAACAGTCTGTGCTCTTAACCACTGAGCCATGGCTCAGCCGTTAAAGGCTAGGCTCACAACCAAAAATATAAGGGGATTGTCTTTAATTAAGCTCCTGAATGTGGGAAGACCCAGCTGACTGCGGGCAACACCATTCCTGAGCAGGAGTTCCCAGACGGTCGAAGAAGAATAGAGGAATCAGTGGAGCCAAGCAGGCAAGCAAGGGTTCATGCATCTGTTTCTCTCTGCTCTTGACTATGGATGGGATGGAAGCAGCTGTTTGAAGTTCCCGCCTTGATCCACCCCACCCCCCCATTGATGGACCCCTCTTTCTCCCTTGGGCTGATTCTTATTAGGGTGTTTTTCACACTAACAGAGCCAAAGGGACAGTCAATTGTCACACACCCACTGCACGCCAGACACTTGAAGAACACTCCACCTTCACTCCCTCGGCTACTCCCGCTAAGGACAGGAGTCAGGCGACAGCGGTTAGGTGACATGGCCTGCCAGAGGCCAGGCAGGACCATCCATGCCAGGGAGGAACTTGAACCTGTACCTGCTAATTCCAATCCCAAGCCCTCCGAGGCACGTTCGAAAGGGTCATGCCTTGCGCATCTGAGCTAGGCACCTACATCCCTGAGCCTCGGTTTCCTCTGATGCTGCATACGTTTACAACCAAGGGACTTTGTGATGGTCTTACTCGGTCAGCCAGACTCCTCACCCCCTGCAGGCAGGCTTCAGTTCACACCAGCAGTAGAATGGCTGGGGCCCAAAGAGAGGGGCAAGGCTTCAGATCACCTGAGGTCAAAGCCACAAGAACCATGGTCCAGTACCCCAGGAACAATAAAACCTCTTGGGAACAGATGAAAAGGAGTGCCTCCTGAAGAACATAGATGGGAAGGGCAGAGAGAGGCAACATCGCCCTTCCCCCATACCCTCTCTCCTTCCTCCAGAGATGATATAACCTCCCTACAACAGCCCAGATAGAAACAGAGTTCAAGTTCCCACACCTCCAGTCCCAGCACGTCAGAACCCACAACCCCAAGAGCAATGTCAGTCCATCAGTGTATATATGCTCTCCAGGGATAACAAACACAAAGAAAATTATGAACTTGTGGAGACACCGGCTAAATCCTCCTCACCAGGCACAAACCAAGTCTCCCACTCACTGCCCTCCCTCTGGGTCAAAGGTGATCTTGGGTCACTTCAGCCTGCCTAATTCCTGTTCTCCTAACCATCGCCCAGACTAAGGGACCCCTGTGGAGCCTGGACACCCCAGTCCAATTGAGAGATTAGAAAATTCCATGCCAAGTCCGGAATTCTTGTCTCCTCTGTTCATGGGGAAGTCATGTACCAGAAACATGGAACCCCTCTTACTTCAGGTCCCCAAAGTTCCAGTCTCCCTCCTGACATCAGTCACAGCTCCCAGGGTCAAGTGTGACCCCAGCCCTTCCTCAGACAGTTCCAGGAGCTCTGAGCCTTCCAGTCTTTCCTTTTTCCATCATTCAGCTTCGGCATCCATACCTTTCGCACCCAAGTGTTTCTTCTCCCTACCACTTTCTCCTCCATCCCCCACATGGCTTGAGTGGGTAGGAGCTCTAGGACATGGCCCCTTACTTCCGGCTGGCAGCTAGCCAGTGACGCCAAACTTCAGCAGCTCTGTGTTTGTGTGATCTCCAGTGCAGTTTCTTTTGGGGTTCGTGGTTTGTTTCTGAAGACAGGGTCTCATAAGCACAAGCTGGCTTCCAACCCACTATGTAGCCAGAGACGAGCATCAAGATCCTTCGGCCTCGACCTCTCAAATGCTGGGATTCCAGGTGTGCACCACCTCGTGTGGTTTATGCAGTGCTGGTGATCAAACCCAAGCCAGCCTTCCCACACAGCAGGCGGGCACTCAGTCAGCTGAGCTACATGCCTGTCCCGTCAGTGCAGAGTCTATGGTCAACCACTAAGGAATCTTGCCATTCTGAATTCTGAACAGGACCCTCTTTGGTTTGTTTTATTTATTTGTTTGTTTGTTTATTTATTTATTTTTATTTATTTATTTATTTATTTATTTATTTATTTATTTATTTTAATTTTTCAAGACAAGGATTCTCTGTGTAGCTTTGCACCTTTCCTGGATCTCACTCTGTAGACCAGGTTGGCCTCGAACTCACAGAGATCCACCTGCCTCTGCCTCCCAAGGGCTGGGATTAAAGGTGTGTGCCACCACCGCCCGGCAACAGGACCCTCTTTGAGAAGAGGGAAGCTGAGCCCTGACCTTCATGGTGGCTCTTCAGTGGCCTTCTCCTGGTCCTACAGGTTCCGTCTGTCATCTGGCCCTACCTAATTGTAGGAATTAATTTCAAACCTTTATCAGGAATAGGGGTCTGGGATGGTATCAGTGATGTGGGGGGCAGCACAGAGGAAGAGAGTAACCCATCAAAGGCCTTCAGGGGGCAGCTTCATCATCAGTAGTGAACAGCCACCTGAGAGGCAGCCTTGGGGCTGGAGAGGGAGGGAGGTCATTGGCAGGGACACAGGACCTCTAAGGCCACTAGGAGGAACTAACTGCTCTTGGGCCTCCCCACATCTTCACTCCAGTGACCAGAGGGAATGCAAGATGCAGAGCAGCAGCCGGGCAGTGGTGGTGCACACCTCTAATCCTAGCACTCAGGAGGCAGAGGCAGGCGGAGCTCTGAGTTCGAGGCCAGCCTGGTCTACAAAGCGAGTTCCAGGACAGCCAGAACTACACAGAGAACCCCTGTCTCAAAAAAACCAACAAAAACCAAATTGATATTATCCCTTAGAAAAAAACTCCCATCCTCCAAGAAGGACATCCTCAAGCTGTGCTACTAGGCAGGCCTCCTCTATGCCCTCTACATTTGCTCCTGAACCTCCCAGGTTGAATGAGGAAAGGCCAATTTATATTTTCCCTTTATCCAGCTTTATTCAGCACCCAGCTCAAATACAGCACAGTCTCAGTGAATGTGAAATGAATGAATGAATGAATGAATGAATGAGAGATGGCCTGATAGACGGTTGGTCAATAAATGGGTAAAGAGGACACTTGAAACATCTAAGTGTTGTACAGCACTCCAAGATAACTAGGCAAACTCTTATCTCTCTGAAAGCGCACAACTGCAGAAAAACCAAGTCTGTGAGGGTATGGGAAGCATCACATTGATACACAGAGGCCCCAGACGCCTCCTGCCCTCCCCCAGGTCTGCAGCAGCAGAGGGGCCCCTCTCAAAGGACCGCCCTCCTCCAGCTATCCAAGCCTTTGGAGGTTTCTCTCTCTCTACCTCCGCCCAACAGTAGTAGCCCTTCTTTCCCAGACAGCCTGCTTCCACACCTGAGTAGAACCTCGAACTCAGCGAGTCCCTAAAAACACACCAGAGGAAGTCCAGGAGTTGGAGGACTTTGGGGCGGGGGGGGGGGGGGGGGAGACTGGCTTTCCTCCTGATTTCAAGGCGCCACCATCCCACAATAAAGGTACTCTCTGAAAAAGCCCACTGCCCCCTTGTTTTCCCTTCCTCCCCTTGGCTTCTCCAAACTGCCTAGGCCTCCTCTGCCTCCCTTCCGCTGGGCCCTGAGGATCAGGGTTCCCAGGGTTCCCAGCCCCCCTCCCCCCCCCCCACCTCAAGCCAACCCTGCCCTTCTCCTCTCTGCCTCCCTCCCATCCCCGAGCCTGGATCGCACATCTGGTTCCAGTTGTGGTCGGTCCATTCAGGGGCAGGCCTGGAGGTTTCTCATAAAACTGAATAATAACCAGTGTTGGAGCCCCGTGGAGTTGGGGGAAGGGGAGAGCAAGAAGCTAAGTGTGTACGCCGGGGCAGGAGACAGGGTGACAGTGGAGGGTAGGAGACCAGACCCCAGGGAAGGAGCTGGCAGTGCCTGGCACCTAGCAGAGCCCACGGGGCGCTTGCTAGCTGAAGACAGGCCGTAGAAAGATAACGGCCGCCGTGAAGCTGGGGGCTGAGAGAGGGGCACAAAGAGGGAGGTCACAGAGAACCAGAGGAGAAAGGGGACAGAGCTGCCATTGAGAAGGGCAGGGAGAAATGAATGCCCCATGTCAGACCAGGTGCTGAAACAGCCATTTCCATTGGAAGAAGAGGGGACAATGGGACAGAACGGGGGACAAAGGACACAAGATGCCAAGCAAGTCCAAGGACAGGGACAGGACACAGACAGGTCAAGACCTCATGTGCTGAATGCAGTGTGTCCTGGCTCCCCAGCCCCAGATCCACAACGGCGGGTCATCCTGGAACTGTCCTCCTGGGTTTCTTCATTGCACTTGAACCACCATATAATGACCCCACAGGGAGGCTTTCCCTGACCCCCGCCCCCCCACACACACACCATGAACGTCTATGAACGCCCCAGGGAATTCTGGGAAGTGGCTAGGCTCCTGTCTGGTCTTATAGACCTGAGCTCAGAGCCCTTCTGTAGGAGCAGCCAGCAGCTGAGCACAGCCCTGTCACCACAGAGCCCAACGGGGAACTAACTCTGGAGGAACCTGGTCTGTGACACCACCACCCCCAGCATCCTGGGGGGGGGGCGGGGGCGCGATCCAATGCCGCTAGGTGAAAGAGCCACTCTTTCCTCCATGGAAGACTCTGAGAGGGCAGGGACCGGCATGCAGGTCCCAGGGGGAGGGCACACTTGGGTAGAGCTCTTCTTCCCTCCAGGGACATGGGGAGAGGGACTGCTCCCAGCTCTGACTTCTGAAAAGCTCTGTTGGCAGCAAGCCAGACCCCAGGATCACCCTCCACATCAGTCACTGTCTGTGCATCTGAGCGGTGCTCCTCCCACTGCGGCTAAGAGTGAGGCTGGACTGTCTCCCAGGAGGCTTTCATGGGGGGTCACCCCTGAGAGAGACATCTCGCCAGGGCCCCTTTAGAGGTAACCCCTGACGCCATATCCATACCACTGCCCCCACGAGTCCCTTTCTTCTTCCCTTCCAGATGCTGAATTTTCATTTCTGTGTTCCTTACAGCCAGCCCCCAGCTGTATTTGCATCTTATTTGCATAGATTTGCATCACCTCCAGGAATCACAGAATTGCACTCCGTGGGGGACTGTCCTAGTCTCCGGTGGACACTATAGGCAGGAGACACACTGGGAAGTAGTCTGCCCACTGTTTTTCCCCCAATACACACGTGGGGTGTCCCTCCCTTAAGCCTGCCTCAGTTTCCAGCCAGGAGAAGTACTTGGATCCAGCAGCCTCAAGGCCCAGGATAAGTGAAGACTTGGTACTCCCCAGCTACACCTCCTCACCCAGCCTCTCTGATGGCCTCCAAGGCTCCCTGGATGGTCCTGGGAACACATTTTTAAGCAAACGTTAGTCCTTGGCAGAAGTCACTGCATATAAACCCCTGGTCTCCCTTGAGAAACTCAGCTTTAAAGCTAGGAGGTCCCCAGGGACCTCTCTATCTGTAGAGCCAGATTCCTCATGGGCATCCCTTCTCCCACTTCCCCCTTGAACCTGGATCCTTCTAGGGAGTCTAAGATCCCCTTCTTTACAGAACCATACCGCCCCAAGTCCCAAAGTCTAAGGAACCAGAACTACATTGATGGAGGTTCCCAGCTCCAGGAAGGTGTTGCTGGAATCATGGCGACATTCTTGAAGACGGAAAGCCTAATGGATTCCTCGCCAGCAGAGGGGTGCTGATTAATAGATCAATGTCAACTTCCTGACTTGCCAAAGGGCTCTGTCCTCTGCCCTGGCTTGTTCGACATACTTATCAGTAACGAGACTGTGATGTGGGAGGGACACTCAAGGGGTGGGGCGAGAGAACTCAGACACCAAACTGAACAAAAACACCGAACTGACTTTACACACGGGCCAGAACTAGTGAGGGAACTTTCCTCTTGAGCGACTGTCCTCAGCAATGACTCTCAAAATAACAAACATTCATAATAATTCACTCCAGGAAAAACCAAAGATTTAGGGCAAAGAGAAGTTCAACTTTGCTAACAGTACGATATGGCTGTCCATTAATAATAATACAGCACTGAGATCCAAGGAAATGATGGTGCCAACAATACGCCATGTTAATCAGACACCAGCAGAAAAGTCAGGGTCTCTTTTACGCCCTTGTGCTCTTATCCAATGGATATTTATTAGAGTCGCCAAAGTCTCTAAAAGTATCTGCCGGACATTTGCACAAGGACCCCACTTTTACTTTAGACGACAAAAAAAAAAAGGAAGGTGCAGAATCTAATATGTGAAGGCGGCCTTGGGAAAGTGTGGCGGGGAGGTCTCCACCTCCTGTCTCCACCCAGTATCTGTGAACCCCTGGGAACCTAGACCCAGTCCCAGTCTCCACTGACTGCCCAAGAGGCAGAAAAAAAAAAAAAAAAAGCCTGGAGCAGCTATGACAAAGGGGACAGTCTTGTAAGATGGCCAGGCCTGTGGGCAGCAGCCTCTGGGGAGTGTGCCGGCCACACCACAAACTGACCTTTAGCCAGGCTGGCTGCTGAGCAGAAGGGAGGGGAGGTGGTCCAGATGGTGGCTGAGCACTTGGCTGGCACACGCTGTCCCAAGCAAGCCACGGCACCAGCCAACCGGCCTCTCACCGGCAGGGCTTCCGCTGGTTCCTTCTCAGGAGCCCTGTGGGAAGTGGCCCCAGCTGGACACCTCTGTCCAAAGTCTGAGGTTACCCACTGGCCCCAGCCCAAGCCCTCGGTGGCTCCCCTTCGTCCTCTCTTCTTTCCTCGGCTCCCTCCCAGTTCTCCTCCGGGGGCTCGCACAGCCCTCACCATCCTCATTCTCAGGCATTACCCCCCTTCCCCTCATCCCACCCTTCCTGTCCCAACATGACTCTCGCTCCCCCCCCCCCAGGGTTCTAACTCAAGACCTTTCTCCAAGCTGGATGTCCAAAGCTGCTGCAGGTTGCTTAGTAAGATCTCACTTTCAGGGCTGGGGGGGGCGGGAGTTAGAGATTTTCCTCCTGAGGACTTGGTTTGGGACTTCACTACATAAAACAAATAGTCACTTTCCTCCACCTTGAACTAGGATGCCAGCCCTCCTGACATGGCAGAATCAGGGAAAACTAGCCCTGGCCTGACACTGGACGGCAAAGCCCAGGCTTGGATATTTCACGGACTACCTCTAAAGCCTACCTACCTATTTAGGGGCTGTGTGACTCCAGGCAGGTTACTTAATTGCTCTGAGCACTGAGTGTAGGGTCTGGGGTAAAGCAGTCCTTTTATAAATGTTAGCTTTCCCTACATCCCCCGTCTTTTCATAGACACTATCACCACCCTTACCCTGGAATCATGACTCCTATATTTATATCTATATCTTTATCTATACCTATACCTATACCTGTATGTGTGTGTGTGTGTGTGTGTGTGTGTCTGTCTGTATAAAATCTCTCTTTGGCCCTGTTTAATGAATGCTCAAATGTACCAAGTGCTTTTCAGATGTCTGAGTTCATGGCTACTCATTCATTCTAAGCCTCTCAACCTACGGGCCCTGGGCATGACAGTAACCAGCTATCCAAGACTTGGAAGGTTGAGGCAGGAGGATCATGACTTTGAAGCCAAGCTAAGCTACCCAGTAAGATCCAACTACACTATCAAAATGGCAGGGACCCCAGGGACTGACTGGTGCATTTCCTGTCCACTCAGGACCATCTTTGGCCCAGCAGAAGCTCAAACAGCCTCTGCTTGCCCACAGCATCCAAACCCATCCTCTCCCCAATATGGCTCCAATGGGTGCAAACCTGCCTCCTGTAGTCCTTTCTCTGCTCTAGAGAACAAAATCCGTGCAAAACTTCACCAGAAACCACACCTATTCACACCGGCGCACACTGTCTCCAAGAAAAGTTGTTCTACAGGCTGCATATCCCTACTCAGCTTTCTTAATTTCTGCATCTTCCCACACTCCAATGCTCGGCTGTCCCTCTGTTTTGAACCTGCTCTAGTTGGCCCTCATTCATTCATTCATTCATTCATTCATTCATTCATTCATTCATCACAGGCTCTGAGAGTTGCTTGTGGAAGGGCAGACCACCAAGCAAAGCCAGAGAGAGCCACTGTCCCCAAGGCACACTTGGTCTTAAAGGCAGGAGACCCTAGAGAAACAGACACACAGAAACCAAGCCACACACAACAGCACAAGTGGTGGAAAGGCAAGAGTAGCCTGTGATGGAGGGGTTCCTAACATCTAGAAGCCCCTGAGACCTGTAGGCTAACATACACTCACCACAAACAGAAACTGGTATGAGCCGGGTGGTGGTGGTGCACACCTCTAATCCCAGCACTCAGGAGGCAGAGACAGGTGGATCTCTGTGAATTCAAGGCCAGCCTGGTCTACAGAGTGAGTTCCAGGACAACCAGGGCTACACAGAGAAACCCTGTCTCAGAAAGAAAGGGAGGGAGGAGAGAGGGAGGGAGAGACAGGAATGGATGGACAGATGGAGGGAAGGGAGGGAGGGAGGGAGGGAGGGAGGGAGGGAGGGAGGGAGGGAGGGAGGGCGGGCGGACCTGTATGAGCCAGTCCATGCTTTAGCTTGACTCCTCACCTGAATATGGACACTGGCCCAAGCTCACCTTGCACAAATGAAGGACACACTGACAGCTGAAACCACTTGCCCAAAGTCAGCAACCGTGAGATGCCAGGCGGTGGTGGTAGGACTTGACCTCCAACACCAAACTCTCAATGTGGTGCCATATAAGCTCTAAAGGTGTCAGATGAAGGAGGCATTAAGACGCAGTTCCTATTCTAACTCCTGCTATACACAGGCATGCACATGTGCATACGTGTGTGTGTGTGTGTGTGTGTGTGTGTGTGTGTGTGTGTGTGTGTGTGCAGGAAGCAGTGGCCCATCCTGGCAATGCCCAAACTCCAGATTCTCAGCTTATTCTTCCACTTGGATGCGTTGATGCCACCTTAAGACGCCTGACTTTTACTCTAGTGGGCTGGAGGGTGGATGAGATAGTGAGCACCTCCTCCCAGCAGGTAGAATATGGCTTGGAATAACTGCTTGGAATATGGCTCCTCGTGTCACCAATAAGATCACAGATGGGGTGACAGGGTCCCCAAACTCTAGAAGATGTTCACCAGGCTCACCCCAAGGCCACCCAATCTGAATTCAGGCCAATCCTATTCCTATCAAAGGAAGTTGAAATTGAGGCCCAGAAAAGATGAATAAGGAGTCTTAGCGGACCCCAGGAAGGAGCTCTCTGGAGCCTTAATCCACAACAGATTACAGCCTCTGCACCCTAATCTAAAGATGAGAAGGTGTTGGTCCCACCTGTAATGGAAACAGGAGCCTCAAACCCATGAGGGACAGTGCAACTCACAGTCCCAGGGTGGATAAAGGATGCTGGGGCCCCAGGACCAGCACATTCCTGCCTTCTGCAAGAGAACCAGAATGCAGCTGGGCAGGGGAGGCAAGGGGACAGCAGCTGGAGTCCCTCGTCTGGGTGCTCCTGCCCAGGGACCCTGTGGGTGATTGCTTCTTGGAACATTGTGTTCAGGCTGTGAGTCTTGGCTGGAGTAGTCCCCCCTGGCACATCTCCAGATGCCTGTTTAATAATGTACAGCCAACCAGCCATTAACTGCACATTTGAAAAAAAAAAAAAAAGAAGAAGTCAGTGGTTGTTTTTGTTGGTTTGTTTTTTAGGGTTGTTTTGTTTTGTATTTTTCCCCTTCTTCTGGGTAGTTAGTAGTGACTGTGAAAAAAAATACATTTCCGGGGAAAGGCTGGCCTCCAGGGCCACTTGAGACCTCACCTGCCTCTGCCCTCCCCCATCCTGCCCCACCCCCACCCCCTAACCCCCCCACCCCCCCACCCCCACCCCCCGTGCCCAGGCGCCAAAGTACCCGCTCCACCTCCACAGTGCTGGCGACACCCTGGCCTGCTCCCTGGAGACGGAACGTGGGAAGTTCTGGCAGGGCTAAGCCAGGACAGAAAAGCTGGACTCTGAGGGGGGCCCAGTGCTTCCGAGGAATTCCAGAACTGTCTGGTCAGACTGGAGAACAGAAGGTGGGGGCTGGCAGCCCCACCAGGTGTGAAGAGCTAGATCACCAAATTCTTGTTGCCTGGCCTGGGGAAAGGACCATGGATACTGGGGGCTCCTCCTTGGTTCCTTCTCCTGGGTACCAGCTCCGATCTCTATTTGGGTTGTAACCCACAGTGGATCCAAGGCTGGAAGGAAGACAGTTAGAACCAGTGTCGACGCTCTGGGGGAAGCTGTGGGCTGCATGAGAAGGGACTAGGCTGTGGTAACCTGGAGCCTGGGAGAAAACCTGCAAAGATTTCCCTATTTCCCCAAGCTAGCATGGTGCTGCTACCTGAAACCTGAGTAGGACAGTGCAGCATGGTGACAGCATCCAGGAGCACAGCCAGGTTCTGGAAGCCCTTCTCTGGTTCCTTACAGTCCTCAGCCATCAGACCTCATGGACCTTTGTTTCCCTGCTATAAGCAGACGGTCCCTTACCTTGCCAGGAATCCCAGCCAGGAAGTAAAAGCCAGGGGTCCAGAACCACAGCGGTGACGGAGATGATGGAGTGGTGATGGAGGTGATGGAGTGGTGATGGAGATGATGGAGTGGTGACGGAGATGATGGAGTGGTGACGGAGATGATGGAGTGGTGATGGAGATGATGGAGTGGTGACAGGAGTGATAGTGATTATGGAGATGGAAGTGATGGTGGTGATTTGGTGGAGATGGAAGTGATGGTAGAGATGGAGATGATGGTAGAGGTGGTGGTGGAGATGGAGGTGTTGGTAGAGATAGAGGTAATGATGGAGATGGAGGTAATGATGGAGGTAATGGATGTGGCAGTTGAGATGGAGATGATGGTAGAGGTGGTGGTGGAGATGGAGGTGTTGGTAGAGATAGAGGTGATGATGGAGATGGAGGTGATGATGGAGGTAATGGATGTGGCAGTTGAGATGGAGATGATGGTAGAGGTGGTGGTGAAGATGGAGGTGTTGGTAGAGATAGAGGTGATGATGGAGATGGAGGTAATGATGGAGGTAATGGATGTGGCAGTTGAGATGGAGATGATGGTAGAGGTGGTGGTGAAGATGGAGGTGTTGGTAGAGATAGAGGTGATGATGGAGATGGAGGTGATGATGGAGGTAATGGATGTGGCAGTTGAGATGGAGATGATGGTAGAGGTGGTGGTGGAGATGGAGGTGGTGGAGATAGATGGGGTAGTGAAGATGGAAATGGAGATAGTGGTGATGACGGAGGTGATGAAGGAGATGGAGGTGGCTGCAGTAGTGACAGAGATGGTGGTGATGGTGGTACTGTGGCATCATTCTGGAGTCTGAATGTGTTCCACACGTTCCATTTTCTAGACTTTTCCCTGTCAGCCTATCAAGTAGGAACTGTGACCATCACCAATGACACCGATGAAGAACGTGAACATGAGCGCGTGAACTCACTCACCAATGTCATCAACTGGTGAGTGACGGAGACAAACCTTAGAACAGGGTGGCATCAGGGTTCTTTTGTTTTACTCGTGTTCTTTTTGAAACTGACTCTCAGGTAGCCTAGACTAGCCTTGAACTCACTATCGGGCTGAGGATGATCTTGGACTAATGATCCAGCATCTCATCACTAGGCCCTGTGGAGCCCCCAGGAGGCTGACACTCAGCCACAGCTACACACCATACACCTTCATATAGACAGATAGACACACACACACACACACACACACACACACACACACACACACACTCATTGTGGCATGCGTGCAAGCATAAGTACTCACATACTACTTATGGCCCACATATTGAAACTCACACGTACCTGCACACAAAGGTGTGGTAAAAACATGCTCACAAACACATTCACGCTCACGCACAGAGGCCACAATGGCAGACATGCCCCCACAAGCATATGTGCACAATGACACGTACACAGGTTCCACGCACACGTGCACACCTAGTCAGTCACACATTCCACACCTCTGCATACACACACACACACACACACTCACTGGCACACAAACATGCCTGAGAGTTTTATCCACAGTGGCGGGCCAGGCGCAAGCACCCACAGGCTGTCTGGGCAGGCAGAGTTGGACAGGTGTCCAACATGCCCCTAGGGGGTTATTCCTAAGCGAGAAGGCTGCCGGCTAATAATACCACAGTGCATTCCTGGCCGAGATAAGCAGCCCCAAGCATCCCCGGCACGTTCCAGCCTCCATGTCTCACCCCTGTGGATTCCACCCACCCGCAGCGCTGTCCTGGGGCAGCGCAGGAGCTGGCGCCGGGAGACAGACGCCTTGGCAAGGACCTGCCACAAATCCTCTTGGCTTCTCCCTCATCGGGGTCCCTGGTGAGCCTGCCCAGGATCAGTTCCCCTCGAAGACACACATGCAGGAAAGGAGAGAAGAGACCTGCATTCATGGTGAGGAGAGGGCTATGAGAAGCCATTCTGCCCGCTACAGTCTACTGATACCCTAGGATACTGCCCGGTGCCACGGCAGAGCCTGGGCACAGGCACAGGACGACATGCCATTCCCGCATGGGGTTACAATATCTGTGTCAAGTCCTCCTCACCACAGCCTAAAGCCACCCATTGTTATTGCAGCCATTTCCTCTGGTGACAGTGAAGGACGGGACCCAGACTTGCACCAGGCCTTCCAACTTCTCAGCCTGGTCTCCTTCACGACCTCAAATTTCACTCCCTCCTAGCCACTCTTGATGGACCGGACAGGAGATGGGTAACACTCTTTCTGATGAAAAAAAAAAAAAAGCAAAACCTGTTCATTATAGGCCCAGGAATGCATGGGTTCAGCCATGCAGGCCCATGGTGGACAATAGCTAATCAAATATCAGTCATTGGGGCAGGTTTGGGGGCCTTTGGAGATGCCTCAAGATGAAAAGTGTCCCCGGAGCAGGGCACAGGACATAACCTTCGCCCCCATCCTGTCTCACCTCACAAGCCCCAGAGTCACGGAGAGTCTGGAGGAAACTTGGGAGCTATGAAGATTGGGGTCCCTCCATCCATGGGAACAAGAGAGAGGGGGGCCCAGACAAAGAGCTGGGCCCTGGGGAACGAGGCAGTTTAGGGGTGCCATGAGCTACAGTGTCCCAACGGACACACAGGAATGGGATAATGGAAGCACAGAGGTCAACAGTAAGGGACATGGCAAACACCTAAGGATGGCAAAGGGACCAGCCAGACCTGAGGAAAGGAGAAACAGAGAGAACAGAGCCTTGGTTCTGTGGAGGGATGTCTATGGGTCTCTGTGACCCTCGGGAGGTCTCTGTAGTGCCCCCCCCCCCCCCGCCGCCCCATTCTCAGGCTGGTCTTCTAAAAGCTGTGCATCTGTGCGTGCGTGAGCGCGCGCACACACACACACACACACACACACACACACACACACACACACACACACCCCAAAATATCAAGTATCCCTCCTGGTAACAGAGTTGAATCTAGAGATGCTCCAATACTTCTGAGGTAAGTGCAGCATGACCAGAGAAAAGGTCATGCTTCGTCAAAACTGCTCAGGATCCTGGGGGTGGGATGAGGACCTGAGTATACTCACATCCTCAGTTTAAAAAAAAAAAAAAAAAAAAAGCAATCATTCTGGCTAGCAGTATGAAAAAGGGATGTGTCCTGAGGATGGAAACAGGCTGGCGATCCCCTGGAGGGTGACTTTCCCAGCTCCAAGGACACCCATGGGGGGTAGAGGAGGTCAGACAGCCTCCCAGGCATGAGGGGGGCAGCCAGGCTGGAGGAGCAGGGTTGGGACTGGCAGGGAACTTACTTACAGGGGCAGGGGAGCAGGGCCACCATGGAAGCACAGCTCAAGGTGGGCTTCCCACACCATCCCCCTCTTGGCCAGTCTCACGCCTTGTAAAGTAGCTAGCTGTGCTCCCCAGAGCTGACTGACCCATGGCCAGCCCCTGCACTACTGCCCACTGGCCACGCTCGGAGCAAGCCAGCATCCTTACATGGACATCTCAAGGACGGATGCTCACTGGATGAGCATCCACAGCGGCACAAGCTCCCCCTCCCTGCAGGCTCTCCCCAAAGAGCCACTCTCCGCCCCCCACCACCCCACACACACACACACATTCATACTCCTCAAGACAAGCACAGCCAAGGCCAGCTAGGGAGGCTGGGGACAGGAAGGGGCCAGACATGGACTCCTGATTTTGCCATTTGAGAGTCTGCAGGGGAAGGGGATAGAGGAAGGCTGGGAAGACAACTTAGGAATCAGGCACCCATGGGAGAAAGTGATCATACTTTCGTCAATTGATTGGTAAGTAGTTAAGAGACAATAACAGAGTTTCCCATCACGGTAGACCTAAGGCTCCAACAAGCATCCTTTCCAAGTCCTTCTGCCTGACCCAGAGCAAATGAGCAAGACAAGACGCTTTTAAGATAATCAGTGAAAATTGAACACAGACCGGGTAGAAGCTGATCTCAAGAAAGTAACTAACGATGTTAACTGGCCTAATGGTATTACTGCAATGTTAAAATAAAAGGCCCTTATCTGTTAACAACACACACTGCAGTATTAAAGATGATATCATGTCTGGGGCTTGCTTTAAAAAAAAAAAAAAAAAAAAAAAAGCACTCCAGCAAAAAGTAAACAAATAAAAGTGGGGAGGAGAGAGTTTGGGAAGAGAAGAAATAGAAACAACACCGAATCAATGGTTGTTGAAGCAGAGAGATCAGAGGCCATTGTACGAGTCTGGCTACATCTGTGTATGTTTTTAATCGCTTACTTAAAAAAAAAAAAAGAATTGAAGGCTGGGGATGTATATTAGTTGGTAGAGTGTTTGCCTATCATGCATGGACCCCTGGGTTCGATCCCCAGCACTGTACAAACTGGCCATAATCCCAGTACTCTGGGAGTGGAGGCAGGAAGACCAAGGATGCAAGGTACTTGAGATCCTGTTTCAAACCCAACAACAACAACAAAATAAATAATAAAATAATTCAAGAGTGATGGCGCACGCCCACAGTACTCGGGAGGCAGAGGCAGTGGGATCTCAGTGAGTTCGAGGCCATCCTGATCTACAGAGCAAGTTCCAGGACAGCCAGAGCTATAACACAGAGAAACCTTGTCTCAAAAAAAAAAAAACCAAAATTAATTAATTAGTTAATAATTAAAAAGAATTCACATACACAGAGAAAACAGAGAAGTTCACTGGGTCCCATGCTGAATCTCAGGTACACAGAGGACATTAAAGAGAAACATGAATCAACAATTTAATATTATGTGTTTAGAAAGAAATTGCATTGCTAGGTGTGATGGCAGACACCTCTAGTCCCAGCACTCTGGAGGCTGGGACAGGAAGATCAAGGGTTCAAGGCCAGACCCCTGTCTTAAAACACAAGGTACGTGCTCGCTTTGGCAGCACATATACTAAAATTAAAACACAAGGTAATAATCAGATACACATACACACACACACACACACACACACACACACAAATGTAATTGTTGATCAAGCCCATGAATCCTATCCCTCAGAACGAGTGGAAAATTTAAAAACCTTTCACGACACACAGCACCGATAGCAGTGTGGAACAGTCAGTCACAGTTCTATGGAGAAAGAGATATGCCTGGCTGTAGCTGGGACACCCACAAACTCCCTTGAGTTCCCCATGTGGGACACAGTCAGGCGGCTCCTTCTACCTAAGTCCTCATCTGCACCCCAAACATGCAGGCGCATGGCTTTCCCTGAGCCATGGATCGGTCATACAGGGGGGGACCAGTGGGTGGGCAGCTACACGGAAAATAAGGAGGTAACTGTAATTCCCACCGCCATTTATCCAGAGAGGCTCCATCCCAACTCTCGATCCATCATCTCTAGTCCCCAACCCTCTCTTGAAGAAAGATGCCATTTCTGTCGTGGAGGGAGGTCCCAGGGCCTGGGCAGCACAGCTAGAATCAGAACTTGTCTCGCCAATGTTTAAGGAACCTTGCAAGCAAAAGCCAGAAATGAATGTCGCAAGAGCCAGAGCAGGACTAAAGCTTCAGAAAGACAAGAAGGCAGGAGGGGGCAGAAGAGGGAGAGAAAGACAGAAGGACTGGACCATACAGGCTGGGAGAATCGAGAAGGGAAAGTCAGTAGAAAGCAGAGGGGAGGTTGGATCAGGAGGAGAACTGGAAGTTAGGAAGCCTGTGCTCAGAGCCAGAAACACACCAACTCGGTGCGAGAACTGGTTTCTGGAAATGCTAGCTGTTAGTCGGATGTACCCAGTCAGTACGGAGGAGAAAGTGGTGTCCTAAGTCTCATGGGGGAATGTTGGTAAAGGGTCTTTTTATTGCACTCCAAGGCATCACTTATGTCCTGAAAAAGGCCTCCTGCCCCTTGCTTAGGTTCCTAACCTCATCCTTATAACTAGGGTAGGATCATAAGGGTATCCTACAGCTCTCAGCCCTGGGAGAGCTCACCCATCTCTCCCGACATCCAATGCCCACAGGACACCAGGCTAGACGAGTCTTGCCTCCAACCTTAGCATCTTCTCTCGGGACCATGGTCCTGAGTCTGGGCTGACACAGGCTGGAGCAAAGCTAAGGTATGCAACATCAGCATCACTGAGGTCCGTCCCCACCCACTCCTTGTCTCTGTGACACTGGACTAGCAGCTTTACTTCTCCGAGCCTCAGGTGCCCCTTCCTCCTGGCTCTATCTTTTTGGTTCACACTAAAACTGGAAATAATTTTATATATATATATAAACTTTCTCATGGGATTATTTTGAGAATCTGTTGACAAGATCTATAGAAAGTGGTTAATATGAAACTCGGTGCCTGGATGCTTAATAAATAATAAGTATTTCTATTATTGTTACGATTAGTATTCTGATCTAGGCCATCTGAGACCTACCCTTGTGCTCTCCAGCACTCAGGCCTCTGCAGAGATTGGCCGAGAGGACCCAGCAGGGTGGACAGCAGCCTCAGACTGGACCAAGGAGGCAGCTAGATGCTCTGAGGGTGGCGGGTGGCCCTGGCCTCCTCAACTCCAGGAATGTGAGGCGGCTGGCAGAGGGGTGGGGGGACATGCCTGGACGCTGAGGTCAGGCAAGTGTGTGTTTTTATCATCCTCGTCATCCTCACATGTGAGCCAGGGGGGAGGGGGGAGGGGACAGGAGAAGCAGCTGCAGGGAACACTGTGTATGGCCACTCTGTCCAGCCCCCATCCATCCCTGCACCCGACACCAGGGTCCGAGGGCCCCACCAGACCTCTTTGGCCTCCCCAGTTAGGAGGTTGAATTTTCACACAGGGCCTAGCCAGGAGCAGACCATGAACCATTTATACACACACACACACACACACACACACACACACACACACAGACACACACACACCACATACGCACATGCACATGCACACACACGCATGCATACACACACCACGCACCATTCGCCAGGCTCTTCACAGCAACCCAGTGCAACAGGCAAGATTTCCATTGTTCCTGTCTCACAGATGAGAAAAATGAAGCGGGTACAGTCCAGCCCACTTCCCAGAGATGCTCCCAGACAGGAGTCCCATCTCCCAGTCACCACCCCTCAGTCTAGGCTCTCGGAGGGACAGAGGAGTGGGCATGAAAACCACATGCTCTTGTGGGCAGAGCAAGCCTCCCATGCCGCTTTACCCAAGGGCAGTACCAGCCAGCAAGGACTCCAGGACTCTCCATTCAGCCCATCACTGCCCCCTAAGACACACATACCACCAGTGCAGGATGGCCCAACCCTCCCTCGGTCACCACCCCCAACACTCTGGAGATGTCACTGAAGAGGACCCCGCAGTGTCTTCCATGCCTTGGGTCCCCTCAGGCTTCTCCCATAGGAAGGTCTGCCTCAGAGATAAGCCAACTCCCTCCTGTCCCCTCAGGGCGTCCTCTGTGAGGATCAAGAAAACCACCGGGTTACTCTGGGGGACCATGTCTGCTGTCAGCCGGCTTCTGCAACTCCAACCACTCAGAGCCTCAGTTCCCTCTTACGTGAAGAAGGGCCACTGATAACACAGCAGTGAGATGCTGTTAATTAATATCTGACCTCCCCACAAGCTCATGTTTTGAGGCTTGTTCCCAGCTGGTGGGGTTGTTTGGGGAGGCCATATTCATTTGTTTTTGTTTTTCGAGACAGGGTTTCTCTGTGTAGCTTTGCCCCTTTCCTGGAACTCATTCTGTAGCCCAGGCTGGCCTAGAACTCACAGACATCTGCCTGCCTCTGCCTCCCCAGTGCTGGGATTAAAGGCATGCGCCACCACCGCCTGGCTGGGAGGCCATATTCTTAAGCAGGTGAAGGAAGGGTGGGAGAGTATGTCATCACGAGGGGTGTGGCTTTTAAGGCTAAACCCTGTTTCTGCCTCTCCTCTGTTTCTTTGTCTGGTACAATGTGAACAGCTTCCGCCACACAGTATTGCTGCCATCAACCGATCTGTTCCACCATCCCGGTCACAACGGACTGAAAGCCCCTAAAACCGTGAACCAAAATCAACCGTTCTCGCTTTGTGCTGCTTCCTCAGGTACTGTGGTCACAGCAACATGAAAGCAACCAATACAGAGACCGAAGTCCCGTGGGTGAGGGGTGAGTAGATACACTTAGAGTTCTTCCCTTACACAGAGTCTCTGTCTCCCAAGTTCCCATAGTACCTTGCCAGTCACTGGGAAAATCGGGCTCTTGAGAACTGTAGAGTTTTGCCCAGTTAGTAGAGCAACCGGCTCTCCCACTGGTTCACATCCCAGAATGTCCCTCTGCATCTCTCGGTCATACCCACCGCCACCTCAGGATCCTCCTCACACTTGCGCGCACGGACATGCACGGACGTGCACCTGCCACATGACCGAAATTCCTGCTTGAGGTCTGTGGTTAACCACCTTGGTCTCTCTGCTTCCTAAACTGATCAGACCAAATAGAGGAACCAATAGACTACCTCAGCCCTCCTAGGAAGGCAGGGCATTCTAGCCGGGTCCCCAGAAAGAACAACAGTCACTCCAACTTGGGGATGTCCCTTCCCAAAACTGCAAGTAGCTGGAGATCCATCTTTTGGGAGGAACACTCTCACTTACCTTCAAACATGGCCCCAGAAAATCCTGCTGACTCCACACATGCCTCAAATCAGCAGGACCTCTCCCATTCTAGGGATGAAAGGAAGGACCGCCATGCTCAGATCCCATCTGGAAGCTAAGGTAGACTGGACCTGAATTCCCTATTTCCTTTCCAAGTTGGTCCTGTACCCCGATCCCTCCCACTCTCGGTGACACAAAGCTCTGGGCTTCCTTTAGAGTATGGGTGGGTAGGTATGATGACGAGTCTTACATCAACCTGGCAGGCTATGTTACCAGGGAAGGAATCAAGCACAAATCAATGTGGTGCGCTATAAAGGCACATTATAGATATGAATGCCACCTACCATCAGCGGCCTTATAAGAAGGAAAAGACCTTCAATCACGTGGCTGGGCCTCCCTCCTCCAGCCTGTTGAAGGATTCAGGAGTGAATGCTGAGATATTCGGGGGAATAAGAGGCTCTGCCTCCAGAACAGACCGCAGCAGCCCCGTCTGAGTTTGTATTTGCAGCCCACTGGCTGGTCGTGAATGCCCTACACTTGCCAGCCTGTAGTCCAGGGAAGCCTGTACCTTAAAATAAGTTCCTCAACAGATAGGGCACGTGCATCTTTCTTGGGTGTCCTGACTCCATAAACAGCCAAGCACTGAGAAGCCTACCCCCTCAGGGGGGTTCCCCTACCACAGGAAAAGCATGCAACCCCAGACTAGAGGCTACAGAGTGAAGACCATATGGATACAAACAGGTGACCAAGTTTAGAAACAGCCAGGGGATAAGCGGCAGTTATTTACGATTAACCGGTGTGGACGCGATGAGGTAGACAATCAAACCAAGTTAAGTCAAGTGACGGGCTAGCCCTCCTTTGACAGAGCTGCAGCTGTGAACAATACACATGGAGGAGCTGTCCTAGACTAGGGGGGTTAAGGAGGCATGAGGCCTTGTAGCATTGTGGATTCTCTGACTGGATCCCAGGGCGCCATGAGAATGCTGGCTGAATCTCACTCAGCTGTCTACTCACTGGTCGTATCAGATCAATGGAACCCCTCAGTTTTGACAACTGTGGTGTGCTTGGGTATGTTTGAACACGGCATAGTGAAAGGTATAGGGAAATTCTGAGACACCTTCCCAAATTCTCTGTAAATCTGAAATCACCTGAACAATTTAAAGTTAAAAAAGTAAGGGGGGGGGCCCGCAGGGAAGTGGCTCAGTCAGTAAGGTGCTTGTTACGCCAGCGCAACGATCTCAGTTCAATCCCCAGAGCCCACGTAAAAATGCCCCCACTAACAGCATGCACTTGTAATCCCAGCCTGGGGAGGCAGAGACAGAAGGATCCCTAGGACAAGCTAGCCAGCCGGTCTCACCTAAGCTCCAGGCCAGAGAGCTCCTGTCTCAAAGGATGGTGTTCACGAAGGTGACACCTGAGGTTGGTTGGTCTGTGGCCGCTACATACACATGCACACACCCATGAATACACACGCATGCATGAGTGAAGGTGTGTATGCCTGCATGCATACATGTGTGTACACACACACACATTTTTTTAAAGAATCTTTGGAAAGAACTCAATCCAATGAGTGCCCCCCAGAACCCCCAAGGCACCCCAACAGAGAGAGCAGACGATATATGCTGCCCAGGGAGTACAGCAAGAATATCTAGCTTGGAGATGAGGTGACACAGGTATTTCTGCTCTGGGACCCTCAGACGGACCAAATCAGCATCCTGTGAACAGTCACTCATCACTGGCTACAGTACACCACGCATCACAGAATACGCCCCGTACCTCGCTGACTTCATCCACACCCAGACCCTTACCAGCCAGCATGGACCTACAAGCCCAGTCCATCAGTGAGAACCAAATCACTGCACTCCCTTGTCAGGAAATAAGCCAGCTTTGACTCTCAGCCCCCACATTGTCAAACAAGAGACCGGTCGCCCCCAAACCAACCTTCATCTCTACGTCACAGCTGCTGGGAGCTTTACCACCTCATAAGACAGCCCAGCGCCATCTTCCCTGGAAGAGGCCAGCAAGCCTTAGTCAGGCAGAAAACGAAGATAGTCTGAAGCCATCTCCAGAGTCCACTCACGGCAGAGGGATGGTAGTAACCACCGGCATTTACCTGTCCTTCTAAGCACTTTTATGTGTATTAACTCATTAGATTCTCACCATACCACGCAAGGGAAGACCTTCCAAGATCTAGAGTTCAAATCACAAAGAGGCCCCATATCCCAGCCTGTCTAGCCAGACTTGGGGTCAATACGGACTCTACCAAGGCTCTCCTCAATCTTGCATTCAAATCCGGGAACCTCATACTATTCTCACTGGCCATGAGAGCACACTGGTCACTTCCCAGCCCACCCACTTCCTCTTCTGCCCCAGTGGGCACACTCATGGCCATTACCAAGCAGTCCTGAGGATTGGATTCCGCGGATCCCATGGACTCAAGGACACAGGATCTCTGCAAATGTGCCTGGTGGTGGAATCCAAGCCGTGTGAGTTTCCATGGACAGGAAGAGGCTTTTGGCTGCTCCGCCCATCCTCCATGACCCAAGAGTGACCTGCCCCCTGCCGTGCCTCACAGAACCTGGCTTGAACCCAGCCACCTCAGGGCACCCTCGCTTGGGTGCCCCGGGCCAGTGCCAGTGGGAACAGGCCAGGGCGTTAATCTGTGACTCGTTCTGTGCCCAAGGCATACACACCCCTCTCCTCCTAATGGCCCCCCACGAACATCCACCCACCTGCCCACTGCAACAGACAACTAGCCAAGTCATACATCAGCCAGACACCAGCACCCCCTGGGAGTCCTCAGCAGGATGGAACAAAATCCAATCAGGGAGGAAGCCAGCCCCTCAGCAGGTAGCTACAGTATGTGGGATGTCCTTCTGTGGAGCTACCCTCACCTGCCACTGTGGATCTCCTGGGGCCTTGAGCCCTGTGTTATTACGGAAACACTTTGTGCCTTATAATCCGAGGACATCAGAATATTAGATGAAGTCAATGGTTGAGCCAGAGCCTCTCTATCGTATACCAGGATTGCACCTACAGAGTGTCTAATCCTCACATCAGCCTTGCAAGTCAGCCTGACAGCAAGATCAGTGTCTCCATGTTCTGTGTGGACTGCTAGGAATTGAACCTGGAGCCTTCTGAGGGCCAAGTAAGCACCGACTTTAACACTAAGATACATCTCACCTCTTTTTTCTTTCTCTCTCTCTCTCTCTCTCTCTCTCTCTCTCTCTCTCTCTCTCCCTCTCTCCTTTTCTTTTTCTTTTTTTTTCTTTTTTCTTTTTTCATTTTTCTTTTTTTTTTGACCAGACGTGCACTACCACCACCTGGCTTCTTTTCTTTTTCTTTTTAGGAAAGTCTCAATAAGTTGCCCAGGTTGACCTTGAACTCACCCTGTAGCCAAGGCTGGTTTGAACGTTCAGTATCCTGCCTCAGTCTTTTGACTAGCTGTGGTTATGTGATTACAGGTCTGACCCACCAGGCCTGTTCGTTTGTGTTCTCTCTCTCTCTCTCTCTCTCTCTCTCTCTCTCTCTCTCTGTGTGTGTATGTGTGTGCACAAACACATGCATGCACACATGGAAGACGGAGGACAACGTGCGCGAGTCCGTTCTCTCCTTCTACTCAGTCTCAATTGGCTCTGCAGGTACCAAGCCATCGGGCAGGGCCACAATGTGGGGTGCTCGGTGCTAGCGGGGATCCAGGATCAGAGTCACTGGAGGTGGGAGATAGGAATACGGACCCCTCCCCGTAGACAAAGTGGTCTGCTGGACAAGGCGGAAGGAGGTTGGTTGGCCAGGGGCTGCTGAGGCTCACTGGAGGGGATCCCTGGGCCATCACTTTTCCCTTAGTCGTGGAGTCTAGCCACGGATGGAACAGCCTGCACATACAATAGGGAGGTCCCCTGTACAGTGAAAGCCAACTAAGCTCTGGAGCTAAACACATTCTCTCTTCCAGCCATCGGTGGGGCTGGTGCAGGAATTTCACCTCAACACTTTCCTCTAAGAGCCTGGCCACACACCCGCTTTATGTGTGGTGCTTCCAGAAGTAGGTGAACTACTGTGCAAGGGCACCCAATAGTGCAAGGGCACCCAATAGTGCAAGGGTACCCAATAGTGCAAGGGCACCCAATAGTGCAAGGGTACCCAATAGTGCAAGCATACCCAATAGTGCAAGCATACCCAATAGCAGGCATTACAGTGGGAAATCCTGTAAAGGTAAATGGGTGGCTTTAAATGATGGAGGAAATCGATATATCTGTAGCCAGGATGACCAAGGGGGGAAAAAAAAAACTCAAATGGCCAGAATCAAAAATAAAAGAGGTAACATCTCTCCATGTGACCTCACAAAAATAAAAAAAAACGATAAAATTTTAAATGATGAATAACACTATAAACAATTGTATGTCAACAAAACTAGGTAGCTACAATGAAATGGATACATTTCCTAGAAAGACACAAACTAGCAAATCTGACCAGTAGAAGAAATAGAAAAGTTAAATAGTCCCTACAACATATAGATTGAATTAGCAATAAACTTTACCCACAAAGAAAAATCCAGACCCAGATGGCATCACAGATGAATTCTACCAAAAATTTAAAGAATAATCTGTTTCAACTGTCTACGAACACTTCCAAAAAGAAAAGAGAAGCCAGGCACAGTGGCACACATCTGTAATCCCAGCTACTTGGAAGGCTGAGATGGTAGACGGTGGGTTGGGTGGGTGGGTGAAGTTGCCTGGAGTTCTGGGATAGCCTGGGCAACACAGTGGGACCCTGTCTCAAAATCATAACAAAACCGAAAAATATAAAAAGCAGCTATGGAACGTGGAGACTGCAACGCCTTCATTCTGAGTTTAGTTTGACATTGTTAGTCCATCAGACAAAGACACTGAAAAACAAAAATTAAACTAGACTCCTCTCACTCATAAATATAGGTGCAAAATCCTCACCCGAACACTGGCAGATCACATCCAACGACAAATAAGAAGAGTTATATACCATTCCAAATGAGATTTATCTCAGGAAGACAAGGCTGTTCCAGAATTTGAAAATCAATACCTGAAATACTTATCAATAGGCTTTAAAAAGCACAAGGCTGTCTTCCTCAATTGCTTCTTCAGCTTAAGTTTTCAAGGCAGAGTTTCTTACTGAACTTGAGCCTGGAACCTGCTGATTGGCTAGACCGGCTGACCCGGGAGCTGTAAGGATCCACCCGTCTCTACCTCCCCAGGGTTGGTTAGAGACACACACCGCCAGGCCTGGCTTTTACTTGAGTGCCGACAATCTGAACTCTGGGACCCCATGTTTGGGCTGCAAGTACATCACGGGCTGAGCTATCTCCCCAGCCTCCTGGTTTGGTTTCCTGAGAACTTACAATCCTCCTGCCTCCGCCTCCTGGATGCTAGGAGGGCTCAAGGGGTTTGGCAGGTGTTATGTGCACCCTGATAGCCAAACAGTTCTGCTCGCCCAAGTGCTCTCCACCACACTGTCTGCTGGCCCTCTTCCCCAGCCTCCTGCTCCCAGTGCCTAATGAGACAGTCCTTGGCAATGGAATTCTGCCCATCTATACAAAACGGATCATCCAGTGTGCACCCTTCCTGAGTATATCTTCTTTCACCCAGCACCATGTCTCTGGGTCTCCTCCTGTGTGCAAGACTAGCCCATGCCTTTTTTGTTTGTTTTGAAATAGGGCATCGTGTAGACTGGCCTCAAACTCACTATGTAAATGAAGATATGCTTGAACTTCCGATCCTCCTGCCTCCGCCTCCACAGTGCTGAGCTCACGGGCACGCACCCCTATACCTGGTTTATGAGGTGCAGTGGGTAGAACCCAGGGCTTCCTTCGCCTTAGGCAAGCACTCTCCCAACTGAGCGGCATCCCCAGCCCAAGTCCACGACTTTTTAAGGCCCAGAAATATGACTCTGAAGACCACATCGCCATTTGTTCACCCATTCCCCTGATGCAAACTATTTTTCCAGTTTGGGTCTCTCGGGATTTTAGTACCTGTACACTCATCATCATGCAGAAAGGCTCTTATTTCCGTCCGGTAAACACCTCAGAGGGAAACTGCTAAAAGTCACAACAAGCTTGGCTAGAAACAGCCCTGCCACAGTTGGCCACATTTTAAGAATCCCGGTGCCCACACGCACCATGCAGAGCGTGACTCAGGTGTCTGTGTGAAAGTGCCCAGGTGACTCCAACACCCGTACAAGATCTCAAGCCATGGCCGTGTTCACTAGTTGTCACAAGGTGGCAAACAGCCAAAGCCCCAGTCCAGGGGCACAGACAATGACCTTGCTCTTCCATGATGTGGGGGGGGGGATGGGGAGACAGCACTTGTCCAAGTGTCTGGTCTTGACCTCATCGCCTCAGCAAGCTGTGCTGGGCTCTCAGCTTCCCCCCACCTTTCAGGAGATACGAGACAGTAGGGAGACTAAACTGAAGTGAATCGGGATTCCTAACTTTTTGAGCACTGTATTTTGGACTTGGCACTCTAGCGGGGGTTACCATTCTCAGTATTCATAAGACCCCCAGTCTGTAAGCACCGTGATAGTCTTCATGTTACGGATGAAGAGATGGCGTCAGAGAAGTTCAGCGACTTGCCAAAGGTCACACAGTGAGTATTACTGATACCGGATTGGAACTCAGTCGTCTGCCTCCAAGGCCAAAGAGCTTCAACACTCAACCAGACTCGGAGCGTCGGACTGATCCTGGGGCCACAAGCCCCTTCCCACTCAGCTATTCTTGGTGGCTGGAGTACAGCTTCCTCCGATCCAACTACACAGAAGGCTGTGAGTATGTTCCTGACGGCCTGGTATCGAAGGGGATGCTACCTACAGTGAAAGGTGGGTTTCCTTACGGGATTACCTTTTCCTTGGGGAGCTTAAAGGTGAACTGGAGCCCTTAGGATACCAGGGAGGAGACTAAGTTGTGGGTGTGGTCTTCTCCCCTCCTGGGCCTGGCCTGAGCACAAAAGAGAACTTCAGGGAAGCAAGCAGGTGAGAACTCTCAGTCCCCTGGTGCTGACACACCCAGGCCCTACTCCTTTTATTTAACTCCCATCTGACCTGCAGGGGACCAAGAGTATTTTGCTGGGAGAAGCCATGACCTGATCAGGTCAAAATAGAACAACAGGACTCTGCTCACAAGTCCTTCTGGGGATGGGGGACCCTGGGCCCAAGAGTCTGTAACTCCCTACGGTACCTCTGTAACTCTAAAAGCGTTCTACAACTGTACTTAAAATAACAACACGTAAATACAATGGAGACTGTAACATGAGAAAGCAGGGGCCAGAGGGAACAGCAGAGAGGACATCGGAAAAAGAGTGAGATACAGGGCTGGAGAGATGGCTCAGTGGTTAAGAACACTGGCTGCTTTTCTCCAGGACCCGGGTTCAAGTCCCATGGTGGCTCACAGCCGGCTCTAACTCCCTCTTCCGGCCTCCTCAGGCACCCGGCAGGCAAGCAGTGCACAGACATGCGTGTAAGCAAAACATTACACACATAAAATAAAACTAAGTTTTAAAAAAGAGTGGGAAGCAAATGCCAACCGTTCATGTAAAATCCTCAATGGCAGAGAAAAAAAAAAAAAAAACAGGGTGCAGGTAAGGACCCCAAGGGTGGGGGGCTATGGGAGAATTAGCCTCCACAAGAACTGGAGAAGGGGTTTGCCGGAACCATACTGAGAGTCCAGTCCCTTCTCTCCCACACCCTTGTTCCTCTCGCTTGCCTCCACCCTCTCACCTGGTCAAGCCCAGTGCCAGCCCACTGCACAGAGATGCAGGAGCCCTCCGGGCCACCCTTGCTAGACTTCAAAGGTGAACGTGTAAAAAGACTGTGAGCCCCACCCACCTCCCGGCCCGGGGCATGAACGGGAGTATCTTGCATGTCGGGAAGAGTCCTGTGCAGATGCAGATAAGGACACACGATAGTGTAACATCAGAGATGCACTCTGCCACTCAGGCAGCCTCCCTGCATCGCTCAGCCTGGCTCTTTCTCTGGGCAGCTGCGGCCAGCTCCTGGTATAGTTTGAATCTCAGTATCCCCCATGGGCTCGTGTTATCTATGCTGCGGAGGTCCACTTTATAAGCTAAGGCAGGGGGATGATAAGTTCAAGGCCAGCCTGGGCTACAGCAGAGTTCAAGGTCTGCCTTAGTGAGAGACGCTATCTCAAAGAAAAGCAACGAGAGGCATACATGCTTGCTTAGCATGGTTGGAGCTCCTGAATTCAGTCTCTAATATGGGGGGTGGGTAGTAGTGGGGAAGAGGATGCTGGCTGCCATGCTCTGCCTGGCTAGAACCGGCCAGCCAGGCCCTTCTCCAACTCCAGACTCTCAGCAACAGTGAGCAACAAACACAAATGGTTGTTGTTGCTTTGATCTTCTAAATGTAGGGAGTTGTGTTACGTTATATTGCTGCGTATCCACACCCAGCCCCATCCAAGCATGGCTCATACTATAGGAACTTTCTGGAAGGCAGAATTAAGAGAACCAGCGAGCAAACTCCCCTACGGAGGGAAAAGGAGAAAACTGGAAAAAAAAAAGACACAAAACAAAGGAAAATCCCCACAGTGCTTTCAAGGAACCTTCTCCCACACTTCCTCTATTCAGTAAATGAAGCCATATGTGTCCCCCAGTCACTCTGGCCAAAGACCGATGAGTCAGTCACTCTCTCACCCAACATCCCACCCACCAGCAGCAAGGCTCTAGACCTTGAGACACACCCCAGCCGGCCCCTTCCTCACTCCTGTCCCGTGATGCGGAGTGCCACACGCCCAGCCAAGCCACTGGGTAGTCTTGGGTGGATGTCACCAGCAGCTTCCGGCCCTGTCCTTGCCTGAGGGCAACACTGTCCCTCACAGGGTCAGCCCCATCCTGTTTCCTAATGCCCTAAACCTTCTTCCAGCCTGCCCTTGACCTTCCCTCAAGCTCACCTCAGGGCCCTTGCGTTTGCTTGCCTCCTCCTCCAGGGGCATCCTCTGGGTCTCCCTTCACATAACACCTCCTCCAAACCCTCATGCTGCTGCACTAGTCTTCCCTAACCCTCTCATCAGCTGCCTTAGAGCAGTGTCCTGGCCAGCTGCTTGGCGACTCCTGTGACGGAGGGGATGACCGCCCCAGCTGATCTAGCTACAAGCCCACAGCACAGAACTCGGCTTCCCGGCTGGAGGCAGAGGCAGGCCCGCAGTAAGAGCTGTGGTTTGGGTCGAGTCCTGCCAGCTGGGTGGAGTACACACACCACCACACTTCCTACAGGGGGAAAGCCTATGAAAAGCTCTATCTGTGTGGAGGTGCCCTGTCTGACCCCTCCCTCGTTGGTCTCCTTGGCTGAGCAGTGCAGGACTCTTACAGCCTGGGGTACCTGCACCCCCCAGCACAGGGGAGACCCATCAGGTAGGCTGACATCCCCCAAAGTCATCTTTGGTATCCTTCTGAGACAGAGGACCACGGTCCGTCTCATCTTTCTGAGTCTCCTGTTCCCCACAACTAACTTTTCCCTGACAGTAACTTCATCAGCTAATCCTCTGGACACATCTCCCGATGCTTGGAGGAGTTGGAAAATCGAAAGAGGTCCACAGGTCGGGAGGGAGAGCCATGGGTGGACAGAAAAGGACAATCAGCGGGGCACAAACAGCCAGGACCGAGGAACTACACCCACACCATTCGGTGCCTTGGTTTCTCCAACTGTAAAGCAACGCGATCTTCCGCCCCCTGGGATTACAAAGATTAAGATCCGAGAGTGTGTACTGGACGTGCTTCCTAAGGCTTTGGCCTACAGGGCACACATGCTCTCTGTGACTGAGAAATACCCATACGGTGTGAAAGGGGTGTGAGGGGTGAGGAGAAGAGCGAGCAATCTGGTAGTTTCTGGGGTTAAAGATGGAGGTCCCTGCCCCAGATGAACTGAACCAAGAGGACAAGAGAGGGAGAAACAGAAGCCACATTCACCACCCCAACGATAAAGCTGACCCAGCCAGCTAGCCTGGGTCCTTGCTGCAAGGCACGGGCCCTTTGCAACCCAGAGTGTATAGTTTGTGTGTGTGTGGGGGGGGGGGGGGACGCACCTCTTCCAGGGAGTCCTTGCGGCATATTCAGGATCTCACAGGAGGGAGCAGACCATGCCATCATCAACCCCTTCTCCTCCCAACCAGGCCCTGTTCCTCAGTAGTGTTGTTTGTGTGTGTGTGTGTGTGTGTGTGTGTGTGTGTGTGTGTGTGTGTGTGTGTGTGTGTGTTTCTTGAGCACTGCTGATGCATCAGCACTCAGCTGAGCACTCAGAGCCTTACCCTTAAGATAAGAAGCCCACATCACTTAACATTCACAACCTAGTAGGGTCTCTCGAACGCGGATGGAAGCTAAGCCACCTGCCCCCAGCAGTTTCCTTCCAGACTCATGACACCCACACCACCCCACACCCCATGACTCCACCAAGCTGACCCACCACCCTCTGCCCAGACCTGAAAGGCCGTCGGAACAATCAGGGCCCAGCAGCAATCACGCCTGTCTTCTTGCCTCAGTTTCCCTCTCCTGCACAACCTACCAGGAAACACTGGAGAACCTAAGCACCCAAAAGGGGGGCTGGCCCAGGACGAATGGGTAGCATGGTGACAGACAAGTCCACGGCCCCGCCCCCACTCTCTGTCGTGCAGCGGATGAGGCTACCCCAGGCTGGCCGAATGCCCCTCCCACCCACCCCCCCCCCCCCCCCCCCCCCGCCGCCGCCGCCGCCGGCTCTGGGCAGTGCATGGCGGGACCAGGACCCCCACCAGCACCTCCCCGGCCTTGGCCTTCACCTTGACCCATGGCCCACGCTTTGCATAAACAAAGAGCAGGCGCCCCGCCCCGCCCCTGCCCGCCCCTACCCGCTCCGGCTGCCCCTTACCTTGGCCTGGCATTTCCGATGACAGGAGAAGCTGCAGACTGCGGGAGCGAGACAGAAAGAAAGTTTTAGCCGCGAGGTATGAAATGGAAACTCAGGCGCAATCTCCTCCCACCCCGGCCCTCCACGCCCGGCAGGGGGAGGCGGGGAGGGGGGACAAGGAGAGGGGAGGAGGGACTGTGGGGAGGAAGAACGGGGAGCCCGGGTGCGTACCCCGAGGGCGTCCGCTGGAGTCCCGCCAGGCCGAGGTGGTGGGGACCCAGGCCCAGTGCCAGCGGCACAAGGGGCAAGGGGGCCTCTCCCCTCACACCCGACAGCAGGCAGGCCTGTCACACGTGCACTCCCCTAGGCCAGAGGCCCGGGCACACCCTCGGGCACACACTGCATTTGGGACTGGAACTCCCCACCCCCCACCAACCCCCCCCCACACACACACACTCATGCTACAGCAGCGACCCCGGGGATTTGTGGCACAGGACATATGTGCACACACGCACACACAAAGTTCCTGCCTGCATGTGAGTACACACACACACACACACACAGGCACGCACTTGGAGAACTTGCTCTCCCTCCTACCACCAGAAGCTGGAATCAAATTTCCTATCAGGTTCCCGAAGCCAGGAATGTCCCCTGTTCTGCCGCCCCACCCCCCAGGGCACTCGGCACTTCTAGAAAGTTCCAGGAGCCCTTCCCAGGGGTGGCTGAGGGCCTCTGACTTGGGTCTCCTGGCTGCTAGGGACAGGAGAGCATGGCCACTGGTGAGAGGAACCGGGAAGTGGGCAAGGGAGCGCCCTCAATCAATTCTCTGCCGCCCCTGCTAGTCTGTCTACCCTACTCACCCCTACCAGCTTCAGCCACCAGCTCTTAGCAGAGTCGGGGCTGGAGGCTGAGCTTCAGGGGCTCCTCTGCAGTCACACAGGGCCTCTGGAGCTCCCCACACCCAGCCAGGCCAGCAAGGTGGAGCCTGGGATGTCACCTTGACCATTGGCACCCTGTCCTGGCCCAGCTCAGGCCGGTGACTCAACTTGAGCTGAGCAAGGCTGTGCTGACCCTGACGGCCCACAGAGCGGCTCGGGGCCGTCACCCTTGGCCATAGGACAGATGAACCACCGTTGCCGCCACCCATCCAGCTAGCTTTTGCCTTTTCCCGATTCTCTGAGCCTGGGTCCCCACCCTGGGTGGCAACTCCCTCCTGTCCAGAAGGTGTTCCCCCTCACACCAGTGGCCTCCCCACCTCACCCCCATGCCTTCCTTGGGACGGGGACCTTAGGACTGAGAAAGCCTCAGTTCAATTGGCCTGAGCCTGGGAGGCCCCCACTGCTGGCCAGAGACTACCAATGGATAGCCGCCCCCTCCCCCAGTGCCTGGTACACTGTAAGGGCTTAATAAGTGTCCGCCGGGTTGGACCTAGCTGAAAATCTCCCCATGACTCTGGGTGCCCCCATCATTTAATCCTCTCCCACGCTCAGCCTTCCCCTGCACTGAAAGCCCCCAGCCATAACCCAGTCAACCAACAGCATCTTGAGTCCACTGGGCCTCTCGACCCCCAATCTAGACACGGGGGCATAGTAGGGGGACCAGGACTTCTGTCTTCCTCTAGCATCTTCCACATTTCTGACATTCTCAGGATGTTAACAAGCTCTCTCCTCCGTAGGGGACTTTGGATATGCCTGGAACGCTCTCTCTCACCCTCAATCCTTAGTGAATCGAATCCCTCTTAGCTGGTGGGATCCACACAAGGCCGTCTTCTCATACACGCCTTTCCTGACTGTCCACATTACAGTGCGCCTCTGTTACCTGTTGTCTCCTTGTCTGACCAGTTCCCAATCCGAAGTCTCTCTCCCCAAGTAGCTTCCAGCTGAGCTATCTGCCTACACTAAACTCTTGAACGCAGGGAGCTTGCCCATCTCACTCAACCTGTATCCTCTGCGGTTAGGACAGTGTCTGCTCAGACTCTGGACCACACAGTGTCGGACAAGGCCCAGGCAGACTGGCCTGTGATCCAAAACCAGCCCAGATATGCCCGGCTGCGATAGAAGAGCAAGCACCCTTTTCCAGGCTGTTCTCAGGATGGTGACTCCATGAGCACAGCCTGGGGCGATTCCAGCACTCACTTTGGTAGGCGCCCTTACCAGGACCCTGCTGTGGGACCACAGGAGTCTCTCAATGAACAGACACTCAGCAAGTGTCCTCAAGTGGAAACATGCAGGCCAATTGCAGCTTAGAGCTCCCTGCGTGGTGAGTGCAGAGTTGTGTGAGAAAATGTCCCCCATCCCACTTCCGAGGCACCTCAGCACACAAGGCCAGGGCCCCAACAGGTCAAGTATGGTGCTCCACCTCAGAGCACCTGTGCCCAGTCCCACTGAGTTCTTCGTCCAGAGGAGCCTCCATTATGCTCGTAGCCACCTGTCGCCGCCGGTCTTCTCCGGGGACAGTGGTCCCTGCTGCCTCACCTGACTCTCTCCTTCTGTCATTCAAAGCTTGGCCAGACCGTGCTGCTGGCCTCTCCAAGACCAAGGAGACATTCAGGATGGTACAGAAAGGAAGTGTGGTAGCCAGCTCTAACAGGGATTCATGACCTCCCCTACCACCCCCCCCCAACACACACACACACACACACACACACACACACACACACACACACACACACACACACACACACCACTATACTGATAAGGCTGGCTTGGGCAGTCTTTTTATTATTAATTATTTATTTTATGTGTATCAGTGTCTTATCCAAATGTGTTTCTGAGCAACCACGTGTATCCCTGGTGCCTGCAGAGGCAAAAAGGGGGAGTTAGAAATCATTGGGAGCTGCCATGTAGGTGCTGAGACTTGAACCCAGGTCCTCTGGAAAAGCAAACAATGCACTTAACTGCTGAGCCATCTCTCCAGCCCTGGTTGGGGCAATCTTGACTCCTACCCCTATCAGGCCTGGCTGTTCATCAAGATTGTATTTTAAAGGCTCATGGGGAAAGGCTGAAGTCATAAGAACTGAGCCTTGAGCTGGTTAATCTCCACCGACAACTTGACTTGATCGGGAAGTACCCTAAGAGGTCAGTCAAGCATGCCCCTGGGTCTGTCTATTCTTCCGGAGAGGAAGGGGAGAATGTGGGTACCCCATCCCATGGGGAGCAGATGGAATATTAGGAAGGAAAGAGAAAGAGCAGACATCATTGGCTGCCTTTCTCCCCCCACCACAACTTCCCGGCTAGCAAGAGGGGAGCTGCTCTATGCTCTACCGAACCACGCCCCACAACACCAGGGACTAACGCCTCTGAAACCATCAGCAAAGTGAGTGCTTCTTCTTGATGTCCGCTGCACGGGTGTTCTGACGCAGGAATAAAAGTTCAAGAAACCAGACCTAAGGTGGAAGTTAGGTCCCCGAGCGGGATCCAGGGGACCGCGTCCCTTCCCGATTCTCTCTTTGCTTCCTGATGGCCGTGAGGTGAGCAGGCCTATGCACAAACTCCTTCCATGATGTCCCGGGCCACCACAGGCCAAAGCAACCATTGACTGGAACTGATACGTAATTAGCTTTTCTGCCTTCAAGTGGGTTGCCTCAAGCATTATGTCAGGAACAGAACGCTAACACAACAAGATAATGTAGAACTGACGGTGCATGTGACCTCCGGGGCAAGCTAGGAAGGGCACTGTGACTTCAGCCTTGACCCTTGGGCAGCTGAGGAAACCAGGGACCCTGTCTTGAAAACACCCTGGCAGGCAGCTCCTCACCACAGCCCCCACCAGGCCCAGCTGCCATCGTGACCCAGCCTCCGGGGACCCCAACACTAGAAGCATCCCACCCATCACTCCTACCGCACCAGCTGTGGAAGAGCCTCATGGAAACTGAAAGGTCTGGTGGCCATTTTCACACAGCAGTAGATAAACAGTATAGAAATCAAAGCCCCCTGGCCCCCCTAGAATGTGCGAACCGGTGCTGGCTGGCGGTGGGATGGCAATCATAGCCCCGCCCTGGGCCCTGATGCTCCCATCTCTTTCTAGTCTTCTCTAACTCCTTCCCTTCTGTCACCCTGCTGGGTATTTGATCATGTTCCAGAAAATAATTCCAAAGTGGCTAAGGGTGACCCTCTTCCCCAGCTCCCACCACACACCAGTTCAGACCGATTACCTTTCCTTAGGCTGGCTCTCACCTCCAGCCTTATGCCCACCCATTCACAGGCCCTAGCCAAGTGCTGACAGGTTACACCGCATTCCTCCTTAGAACCAACTCTTC